>NC_056744.1:1068269361-1068363187 GCF_019279795.1 Protopterus annectens | reverse complement strand
TTCACGGGGTGATGATAATACCCCTCATTATGGGTCAGCCCAACCCCAACATTCATGGGGAGATGATAATACCCCCCATTATGGGTCAGCCTCACCCCGACTTTCATGGGGTGATGATAATAACCCCCATTATGAGTCAGCCTGACCCAGACTTTCACGGGGTGATGATAATAGCTCTCCATTACGGGTCACCCCAACCCCGACTTTCATGGGGTGATGATAATACCCCCATTACGGGTCAGCCCGACCCCGACTTTCACCTGGTGATGATAATACCCCCATTATGGGTCAGCCCAACCCCGACTTTTACTGGGTGACAATAATACCCCCATTTCAGGTCAGCCCGACCCCGACTTTCAAGGGGTAATGATAATACCCCCATTACGGGTCAGCTCAACTCTGACTTTCACAGGGTGATGATAATACCCCCATTAAGGGTCAGCCTGAACCCAACTTTCACTGGGTGATGATAATACCCCAATTACAGGTCAGCCCGACCTTGACTTTCAAGGGGGTGATGATAATACCCCCATTATCGGTCAGCCCGACCCCAACTTTCACGGGGTGATGATAATAAACCTCATTATGGGTCAGCCCAACCCCAACATTCATGGGGAGATGATAATACCCCCCATTATGGGTCAGCCTCACCCCGACTTTCATGGGGTGATGATAATAACCCCCATTATGAGTCAGCCTGACCAAGACTTTCATGGGGTGATGATAATAGCTCTCCATTAGGGGTCACCCCAACCCCGACTTTCATGGGGTGATGATAATACCCCCCATTATGGGTCAGCCCGACCCCGACTTTCACCGGGTGATGATAATACCCCCATTATGGGTCAGCCCAACCCTGACTTTCATGAGGTGATGATAATACCCCCCCATTATGGGTCAACCCGACCCTGACTTTCAGGTGGGTGATGATAATACCCCCATTACGGGTCAGCCCGAACCCGACTTTCACTGGGTGACGATAATACCCCAATTACAGGTCAGCCCGACCCCGACTTTCAAGGGGGTGACGATAATACCCCCCATTACGGGTCAGCCCAACCCTGACTTTCACGGGGTGACAATAATACCCCCATTATGGGTCAGCCCAACCCCGACTTTCACGGGGTGATGATAATACCCCCCATTATGGGTCAGCCAGATGCAAACTTTCAAGGGGTGATGATAATACCCCCATATTACTTGTCAGCCCGACCCCGACTTTCACGGAATGATGATAATACCCCCCATTATGGGTCAGCCCGACCCCGACTTTCATGGGGTGATGATAATACCCCTCATTACGGGTCAGCCCAACCCCGACATTCACGGGGAGACGATAATACCCCCATTATGGGTCAGCCTCACCCCGACTTTCACGGGGTGATGATAATACCCCCCATTATGAGTCAGCCTGACCCAGACTTTCACAGGTTGACGATAATAGCTCTCCATTACGGGTCACCCCAACCCCGACTTTCATGGGGTGATGATAATACCCCCATTATGGGTCAGCCCAACCCCTACTTTCACTGGGTGACCATAATACCCCCATTACTGGTCAGCCCGACCCTGACTTTCACAGGGTGACGATAATACCCCCATTATGGGTCAGCCCAACCCCGACTTTCAAGGGGTGACAATAATACCACCATTACGGGTCACCCCGACCCCGACTTTCACAGGATGATGATAATACCCCCCATTATGAGTCAGCATGACCCCAACTTTCACAGGGTGATGATAATACCCCCATTATGGGTCAGCCCAACCCCGGCTTTCATGGGGTGATGATAATACCCCCCTATTATGGGTCAGCCCGACCCTGACTTTCACGGGGTGATGATAATGCCCCCATTACAGGTCAGCCCGGCCCCGACTTTCACGGGGTGATGATAATACCTCCCCATTACGTGTCAGCCTGACCCCGACTTTCATGGGGTGATGATAATACCCCCATTATGGGACAGCCTGACCCCAACTTTCACGGGGTGATGATAATACCCCCCCATTATGGGTCAGCCCAACAACGACTTTCACAGGGTGATGATAATACCCCCATTACGGGTCAGCCTGACCCCGACTTTCAAGGGGTGACGATAATACCCCCATTACAGGTCAGCCCGACCCCAACTTTCACGGGGTGACAATAATACCCCCATTACGGGTCAGCCCGACCCTGACTTTCACTGGGTGATGATAACATCCCCATTACGGGTCAGCCCGACCCCGACTTTCATGGGGTGACGATAATACCCCTCCATTACAGGTCAGCCCGACCCGACTTTCACAGAGTGAGGATAATACCCCCCCATTATTGGTCACCCTGACCCCGACTTTCATAGCGTGACAATAATACCCCCCATCATGGGTCAGCCCGACCCCGACTTTCACGGGGTGATGATAATACTCCCCATTACAGGTCAGCCCAACCCCAACTTTCAATGGATGATGATAATACCCCCCCATTATGGGTCAGCCCGATTCCGACATTCATGAGGTCATGATAATACCCCTTTTTACTGGTCAGCCTGACCAAGTCTTTCACGGGGTAATGATAATACCCCCCTTACTGGTCATCCCTACCCAGACTTTCAAGGGGTGACGATAAAACTGCCCATTACAGACCAGCCCGACCCCGACTTTCATGGTGTAATGATAAGACACCCCATTATGGGTCAGCCCGAACCTGACTTTAACAGGGTTATAATACCCCCCATTACTGGTCAGCCCAACCCCGACTTTCATGGGGTGATGATAATACTCCCCTATTATGGGTCAGTCCAACCCTGACTTTCACGGGGTGATGATAATACCCCCATTGCATGTCAGCCCTACCCTGACTTTCAAGGGGTGACAATAATACCCCCGCATTATTGATCAGCCCGAGCCTGACTTTCATGGGGTGATGATAATACCCCCCATTATGGGTTAGCCCGACCCCAATTATCATGGGGTCACTATAATACCACCCCCATTACGGATCAGCCCAACCCCGACTTTCACACGGTGATGAAAATTCCCCGCATTACAGGTCAGCCCGATGCCGACTTTCATGAGGTGATGATAATAACCCCCCATTATGGGTCAGCCCGACCCCGATGTTCACAGGGTGATGATAATACCCCCCATTATGGGTCAGCCCGATGCCAACTTTCAAGGGTGATGATAATACCCCACCATTACGGGTCAGCTTGACATTGACTTTTACAGGGTGACGATAATACCCCCCATTACGGGTCAGCCTGACATTGACTTTCATGGGGTGATGATAATAACCTCCCACTTGGGTCAGCCCGACAGCAACTTTCATGGGATGATGATAATACACCCCATTACAGGCCAGCCCGACCCTGACTTTCACAGGGTTAAAAAAAACCTTGTTACAGGTCAGCCCAACGCCGACTTTCATGGGGTGATGATAATACCCCTCATTACGGGTCAGTCTGACCCTGACTTTCACGGAGTGATGAACATACCCCCCATTGCAGGTCAGCCTGATGCCAGCTTTCATGGGGTGATGATAATACCCCACATTATGGGTCAGCCCAACCCCGACTTTCATGGGGTGACAATAATAACCCACATTATGGGTCAGCCTGACCCCGACTTTCACAGGGTGATGAAAATACCCCCCATTATGGGTCAGCCCGATGCTGACTTTCATGAAGTGATGATAATACCCCCTATTACGGGTCAGCCTGACCCCAATGTTCATGGATTGAGGATAACACCCCCCCATTATGGGTCAGCCTGATGCCGACTTTTAAGTGTGATATTAATACCCCGCCATTACGGGTTAGCTTGACGTCGACATTTACGGGGTGACAATAATACCCACCATTACGGGTTAGCCCGACACCGACTTTCACGGGGTGACGATAATAACCTCCCACTCAGGTCAGACTGACACCGACTTTCATGGCGTGACGATAATACACCCCATTACAGGCCAGCCCGACCTCGACTTTCACGGGGCGACAAAAAAAAACCCTATTATGGGTCAACCCGATGCCGACTTTCACGGGGTGACGATAATACCCCCCCCATTATGGGTCAGCCTGACCCCGACTTTCACCGGATGATGATAATACCCCCCATTACAAGTCAGCCTGACCCCGACTTTCACGGAGTGATGATTGATAATACCCCCCATTATGGGTCAGCCCGACGCCAACTTTCACGGGATGATGATAATACCCTGCCAATTATGGGTCAGCCCGACTCTAACTTTCACTGAGTGACAATAATATCCCCAGTTACGGGTCAGGCCAATGCCGACTTTCACAGGGTGATGATAATACCGCCCCATTACGGCTCAGACTGATGCCGACTTTCATGGGGTGACTATAATACCCCCCATTATGGGTCAGCCTGACCCCGACTTTCATGGGGTGACAATAATACCCCCCATTATGGGTCAGCCCGACCCCGACTTTCATGGGGTGACGATAATACCCCCCATTATGGGTCAGCCCAACCCCGACTTTCACGGGGTGACGATAATACCCCCGCATTATGGGTCAGCCTGACACCGAATTTCACGGCATGACAATTATACCCCCCATTACAGGTCAGCCCAATGCCGACTTTCGCCGGGTGTTGATAATACCATTCCATTACGGGTCAGACCGACGTGGACTTTCATGGGGAGATGATGTATGAGACAGCCTGATGCCGACTTTCACGGGGTGACGATAATACCCCCCATTATGGGTCAGCCCAATGTAAAAATAAACTCTCCCTCTGCTGCGGTGAGCTGCCTAAAAAGCAGTAAAGAAGACGGCAGTTGGTTCACCAGAGCTAATGTCCTGCAATGATGCTAGTGCATCTCAAAGGAAGTCCAACAGTGAAAAGTTAACGTAAAACTATTTAATGAAAACAAAAGTAAAACAAAAACAAAAAAATTCCCTTGTTTAGTATATGATAAGCGCTTTTGATAAAATCTTCCTCAGATTGTAATGAAGTATGGGACTGTGTGTTCAAATTTAAATGGTGAGTTATTAATTCATTGTCCAAATCGTTGAACTGTAAGAATCGGTCAGAACCAATCAATTGTAGAGTTACCTCATCTACTATACATATACAGAACTATTGGCAGTCACATATTGCCGACAGGTCTCCTGTTAACTCTAAAAAATGAAATGTAGAATGGACAGGTGATATATCCAATCAGATGTCTCAGAGGAATGATTGTGACCAATACAAGAGAACCTTTAAAAAAAAAAAGTTGTTTACTTCAGCGGTCATTCATATACAGCTGACGGTGATATATTTACATTTTCAAAACCCTCTTTAACAAATGCAAGACTTCTTACTTAATGTTCAAATGTTAGTCCTGTTAAATAAAAATAAGTTAAAAGTTAAAATAATGACTTTTAAAAAGTCACAAAAAAATTAATGGGCTTGATTAATCTCTCGACACTTACAGGCTGCAAACACAGCCAATCATTTTTGCCTATTCCGGCTTTTAGACCAATCATGGCATTCAAGAGTGTTATATTCTTATATACCGCACCATTAAATTTACAGCTAGTTCCGGCTGCATTATCTGCTTTTCAGAAGAATAAAATGTCATCATCCAGAGTGTCCTTATTAGGTACTCTAAAGATTCCTATACGGAATTCAAAGACTTATTGTCAGGAGAATTGTTGTGGTATTGCTTGCACAATTGAATTTCCACAGGATCTTGACATGGAAAGATCCACAAATAAACTACCAAACAAGATTGTCCAATTGACTTTCTAGAATTATAAAAATGACCAATCCTAGATACTCAGTCTGATTTCAAGTTTGCACGGCAAATTCGTGCATCGCATTGCATGGGGAGGTCCATGGTAGACTCCCTGATGGAATTAACCAATCAGAGTTCCAGGTTTATAAAGAGGACCAATCCTGGTTTATCAATCTGATAGCATACGGTGCTTCTGTGTCATGCTTTGCATTATTAAGTTGATAGTTAGATGCAGCATGTATTGCCTTTTCTTAAACATAAATATCACCACCAGTATGACATGTAGTCATCCGAAGTGCCCTTATTAAGTACTCTAAGGGCTCCTGAGTGGAGTACAGAAATGTGTCATCTGGAGGGCTGTTCTGGCATTAGTTGCACAATCGAATTTCAACAAGATCTTAACATGGAGAAATCCATAACTGGACTACCAAACGATATTGTCAATTTAACTTTATGGATTTATAAAAGTAGCCAATCTTGGATCCTCGGTCTGACTTCAAGCTGCACGAGAAATTCGTGCATCGTATAGCATAGAAAAATCCATAATAAAATGCCAGATGTAATTAACCAAGCAGAGTTCCAAATTTATGAAAAGGACCAATTCTGGTTTATTGATCTGATAGCATATGACGCTTCAGTATCGTGCTTCGCATTATTATGTTGATGATTAGATACGACATATATTACCTTGTCTTAAATAAAATGGGTAATTATCATTATGGGTCAGCACGACCCCGACTTTCACAGGGTGCTGATAATACCTCCATTACAGGTCAGCCCAACTCCGACTTTCATGGGGTGACAATAATACCCCCCCATCGCAGGTCAGCCTGACTGCGACTTTCATGGGGTGATGATAATACCCCCCCATTATGGGTCAGCCCGACGCTGACTTTCTTGGGGTGATGATAATACACCCCATTACGGGTCAGCCTCATCCCAACATTCACGGGGTGAGGATAATACCCCCATTATTGGTCAGCCCGATGTTGACTTTCAAGGGTGATGATAATACCCTGCCATTATGGGTCAGCCCGACATCGACTTTTATTGGGTGATGATAATACCCCCATTACGGGTCAGCCTGATGCCAACTTTCACGCGGTGATGACAATACCCCGCCAATTGTGGGTCAGCCCGACTCTGACTTTCACCGAGTGAGGATAATACCCCCACATTATGGGTCAGCCAGACCCCGGCATTCATGGGGTGATGATAATACTCCCCATTAAGGGTCAGCCTTACACCGAATTTCACAGGGTGACCATAATATCCGTGATTACGGGTCAGCCCGACCCCGACTTTCATGGGATGATGATAATACCCCGCATTATGGGTCAACCTGACCCTGACTTTCACAGGGTGATGAAAATACCCCCCCATTAGGGGTCAGCCTGATGCCAACTTTCACGAGCTGACAATAATACCCCCATTACGGGATAGCCTGACCCCAACCTTCATGGGGTGAGGATAATACCCCCATTATGGGTCAGCCCAATGCCGACTTTCAAGGGTGATGATAATTCCCCACCATTGTGGGTCAGCTTGACATCGACTTTTACGGGGTGACGATAATATCCCCCATTACAGGTCAGCCCGACACCGACTTTCATGGAGTGACGATAATAACCTCCCACTCTGGTCAGCCTGACACCAACTTTCACAGGGTGATGATAATACACCCTATTACAGGCCAGCTTGACCCCGACCTTAACGCGGTGACAAAAAAAAAACCTGTTACGGGTCAGCCTGAACCTGACTTTCACTGGGTGATGATAATACCCCCCATTATGGGTCAGCCTGACCCTGACTTTCAAAGGGTGATGAAAATACCCACCATTACCAGTCAGCCTGACGCCGACTTTCACGGGGTGACGATAATACCCCTCCATTACGGGTCAACCTCATCCCAATGTTCATGGGGTGACGATAATACCCCGCCATTATGGATCAGCCCGACGTCTACTTTTACGGGGTGACGATAATACCCCCATTATGGGTCAGCCCAATGCCGACTTTCATGAGGTGACGATAACATCCCACTCATGTCAGCCCGACCCCGACTTTCATGGGGTGACGATAATATCCCCCATTACTGGTCAGCCTGACCCTGACTTTCATGGGGTGATGATAATACCCCCATTATGGGTCAGCCTGACCCCGACTTTCACACGGTGATGAAAATCCCCCGCATTACGGGTCAGCCCGATGCCAACTTTCATGAGGTGATGATAATAACCCCCCATTATGGGTCAGCCTGACCCCAATGTTCACAGGGTGAGGATAATACCCCCCATTACAGGTCAGCTTGACATTGACTTTTACGGGGTGACGATAATACCCCCCATTACGGGTCAGCCTGACATTGACTTTCATGGGGTGATGATAATAACCTCCCACTTGGGTCAGCCCGACACCAACTTTCATGGGGTGATGATAATACACCCCATTACAGGCCAGCCCGACCCCGACTTTCACGGGGTTAAAAAAAACCTTGTTACAGGTCAGCCCAACGCCGACTTTCACGGGGTGATGATAATACCCCCCATGACGGGTCAGTCTGACCCCGACTTTTACGGAGTGATGATAATACCCCCCATTACAGGTCAGCCTGATGCCAGCTTTCATGGGGTGATGATAATACCCCCCATTATGGGTCAGCCCAACCTCGACTTTCATGGGGTGACAATAATAACCCACATTATGGGTCAGCCTGACCCCGACTTTCACAGGGTGATGAAAATACCCCCCCCATTATGGGTCGGCCCGATGCTGACTTTCATGAAGTGATGATAATACCCCCTATTACGGGTCAGCCTGACTCCAATGTTCATGGATTGAGGATAACACCCCCCATTATGGGTCAGCCTGATGCCGACTTTCAAGTGTGATATTAATACCCCGCCATTACGGGTCAGCTTGACGTCGACGTTTACGGGGTGACAATAATACCCACCATTACGGGTTAGCCCGACACCGAATTTCACGGGGTGACGATAATAACCTCCCACTCAGGTCAGCCTGACACCGACTTTCATGGGGTGACGATAATACATCCCATTACAGGCCAGCCCGACCTCGACTTTCACTGGATGACGAAAAAAAACCCCTGTTATGGGTCAGCCCGATGCCGACTTTCACGGGGTGATGATAATACCCCCCCATTATGGGTTAGCCTGACCCCGACTTTCACAGGATGATGATAATACCCCCCATTACAAGTCAGCCTGACCCCGACTTTCACGGAGTGATGATTGATAATACCCCCCATTATGGGTCAGCCCGACGCCAACTTTCACGGGATGATGATAATACCCTGCCAATTATGGGTCAGCCCAACTCTAACTTTCACTGAGTGACAATAATATCCCCAGTTACGGGTCAGGCCAATGCCGACTTTCACAGGGTGATGATAATACTGCCCCATTATGGCTCAGACTGATGCCGACTTTCATGGGGTGACTATAATACCCCCCATTATGGGTTAGCCTGACTCCGACTTTCACGGGGTGACAATAATACCCCCATTATGGGTCAGCCCGACCCCGACTTTCATGGGTTGACGATAATACCCCCGCATTATGGGTCAGCCTGACACCGAATTTCACAGCATGACAATTATACCCCCCATTACAGGTCAGCCCAATGCCGACTTTCGCCGGGTGTCGATAATACCATTCCATTACGGGTCAGACCGATGTGGACTTTCATGGGGAGATGATGTATGAGACAGCCTGATGCCGACTTTCACGGGGTGATGATAATACCCCCCATTGTGGGTCAGCCCAATGTAAAAATAAACTCTCCCTCTGCTGCGGTGAACTGCCTAAAAAGCAGTAAAGAAGACGACAGTTGGTTCACCAGAGCTAACGTCCTGCAATGATGCTAGTGCATCTCAAAGGAAGTCCAACAGTGAAAAGTTAACATAAAACTATTTAATGAAAACAAAAGTAAAACAAAAACAAAAAAATTCCCTTGTTTAGTATATGATAAGCGCTTTCGATAAAATCTTCCTCAGATTGTAATGAAGTATGGGACTGTGTGTTCAAATTTAAATGGTGAGTTATTAATTCATTGTCCAAATCGTTGAACTGTAAGAATTTGTCAGAACCGATCAATTGTAGAGTTACCTCATCTACTATACATATACAGAACTATTGGCAGTCACATATTGCCGACAGGTCTCCTGTTAACTCTAAAAAATGAAATGTAGATTGGACAGGTGATATATCCAATCAGATGTCTCAGAGGAATGATTGTGACCAATACAAGAGAACCTTTAAAAAAAAAAAGTTGTTTACTTCAGCGGTCATTCATATACAGCTGACGGTGATATATTTACATTTTCAAAACCCTCTTTAACAAATGCAAGACTTCTTACTTAATGTTCAAATGTTAGTCCTGTTAAATAAAAATAAGTTAAAAGTTAAAATAATGACTTTTAAAAAGTCACAAAAAATTAATGGGCTTGATTCATCTCTTGACACTTACAGGCTGCAAGCACAGCCAATCATTTTTGCCTATTCCGGCTTTTAGACCAATCATGGCATTCAAGAGTGTTATATTCTCATATACCGCACCATTAAATTTACAGCTAGTTCCGGCTGCATTATCTGCTTTTCAGAAGAATAAAATGTCATCATCCAGAGCGCCCTTATTAGGTACTCTAAAGATTCCTATACGGAATTCAAAGACTTATTGTCAGGAGAATTGTTGTGGTATTGCTTGCACGATCGAATTTCCACAAGATCTTGACATGGAAAGATCCATAAATAAACTACCAAACACGATTGTCCAATTGACTTTCTAGATTTATAAAAATGACCAATCCTAGATCCTCAGTCTGATTTCAAGTTTGCACGGCAAATTCGTGCATTGCATTGCATGGGGAGGTCCATGGTAGACTCCCTGATGGAATTAACCAATCAGAGTTCCAGGTTTATAAAGAGTACCAATCCTGGTTTATCAATCTGATAGCATACGGTGCTTCTGTGTCATGCTTCGCATTATTAAGTTGATAGTTAGATGCAGCATGTATTGCCTTTTCTTAAACATAAATATCACCACCAGTATGACATGTAGTCATTCAAAGTGCCCTTATTAAGTACTCTAAGGGCTCCTGAGCGGAGTACAGAAATGTGTCATCTGGAGGGCTATTCTGGCATTAGTTGCACAATCGAATTTCAACAAGATCTTAACATGGAGAAATCCATAAGTGGACTACCAAACGATATTGTTAATTTAACTTTATGGATTTATAAAAGTAGCCAATCTTGGATCCTCGGTCTGACTTCAAGCTGCACGAGAAATTCATGCATCGTATAGCATAGAAAAATCCATAATAAAATGACAGATGTAATTAACCAAGCAGAGTTCCAAATGTATGAAAATGACCAATTCTGGTTTATTGATCTGATAGCATACGACGCTTCAGTATCGTGCTTCGCATTATTAAGTTGATGATTAGATACGACATATATTACCTTGTCTTAAATAAAATGGGTAATTATCATTATGGGCCAGCACGACCCCGACTTTCACGGGATGCTGATAATACCTCCATTACAGGTCAGCCCAACCCCGACTTTCATGGGGTGACAATAATACCCCCCCATTGCAGGTCAGCCTGACTGTGACTTTCATGGGGGTGATGATAATACCCCCCCATTATGGGTCAGCCCGACGCTGACTTTCATGGGGCGATGATAATACACCCCCATTACGGGTCAGCCTCATCCCAACATTCACGGGGTGAGGATAATACCCCCATTATGGGTCAGCCCGATGTTGACTTTCAAGGGTGATGATAATACCCTGCCATTACGGGTCAGCCCGACATCGACTTTTACTGGGTGATGATAATACCCCCCATTACGGGCCAACCTGATGCCAACTTTCACACGGTGATGATAATACCCCGCCAATTGTGGGTCAGCCCGACTCTGACTTTCACTGAGTGAGGATAATACCCCCACATTATGGGTCAGCCAGACCCCGGCATTCATGGGGTGATGATAATACCCCCCATTAAGGGTCAGCCTTACACCGAATTTCACAGGGTGACCATAATACCCCTGATTACGGGTCAGCCCGACCCCGACTTTCATGGGGTGATGATAATACCCCCATTATGGGTCAGCCCAATGCCGACTTTCACGGGGTGATGATAATACCCCCCCATTACGGGTCAGCTCGATGCTGACTTTCACAGGGTGACGATAATACCCCCCATTACGGGTCAGCATGACCCCGACTTTTACGGGGGATGATGATAATACCCTGATTATGGGTCAGCCTGACCCCGACTTTCACAGGGTAATGGAAATACCCCACCATTGCGGGTCAGCCCAATGCTGACTTTCACGAGGTGCCGATAATACCCCCCCCCATTATGGGTCAGCCTGACCCCAACGTTCACCGTGTGAGGATAATACCCCCCATTATGGGACAGCCCGATGCCGACTTTCAAGGGTGATGATAATACCCCACCATTACGGGTCAGTTTGACGTCGACTTTTATGGGGTGACGATAATATCCCCCATTACGGGTCAGCCCGACTTTCACGGGGTGATGATAATAACCTCCCACTCGTGTTAGCCCGACACTGACTTTCATGGGATGACGATAATACCCCCCATTACAGGTCAGCCTGACCCCGACTTTCACGGAGTGACAATAATATCCCCCATTAAGGGTCAGCCCGGTGCCAACTTTCATGGGGTGACGATAATACCCCCCATTATGGGTCAGCCTGATGCCGACTTTCATGAAGTGATGATAATACCCTGCCAATTACGGGACCCCCAGACCCTGGCTTTCACGGGGTGATGATAACAACTCCCATTAAGGGTCAGCCTAACGCCGACTTTCACATGGTGACAATAATACCCCATTACGGGTCAGCCCGACACCGACTTTCATGGGGACGATAATACCCACATTACAGGTCAGCCTGATGCCGACTTTCATGGGGTGATGATAATACCCCCCTATTACAGGTCAGCCCGATCCCGATGTTCAAGGGGTGATGATAATACCCCCCCATTATGGGTCAGCCGGATGCTGACTTTCATGGGGTGATGATAATAGTCCCCCATTATGGGTCAGCCTGCCCCCTTCTTTCACTGTGTGACAATAATACCCCCCATTATGGGTAAGCATGACCCCGACTTTCATGGGGTGATGATAATACCCCCCATTACAGGTCATCCCAACCCTGACTTTCACGTGGTGATGATAATACCCCCCATTATGGGTCAGCCCGATGCCGACTTTCAAGGGTGATGATAATACCCTGCCATTACGGGTTTGCCCAACATCAACTTTTATGGGGTGATGATAATACCCCCCATTATGGGTCAGCCTGACATTGACTTTCATGGGGTGATGATAATAACCCCCATTACATGTCAGCCTGACACCAACTTTCATGGGGTGATGATAATACCCCACATTACAGGTCAGCCCAACACAGACTTTTAAGGGTGATGATAATACTCCACCATTACGGGTCAACCCGACGTTGACTTTTATGGGGTGATGATAATACCCCCCATTACAGGTCAGCCCGACGCCAACTTTCACGGGGTGATGAAAAAATCCATTACGGGTCAGCCCGACGCCGACTTTCATGGGGTGATGATAATACCCCACATTATGGGTCAGCCCGATGACCACTTTCATGGGGTGATGATAATACTCCCCATTACGGGTCAGCCCGACCCCGACTTACACGGGGTGACGATAATATCCCCCCATTATGAGTCAGCCTGGCCCCGAATTTCACGGGGTGACGATAATACCCCATATTACCGGTCAGCCCGATGCCAACTTTCACTGAGTGATGATAATATCCCTCCATTACGGGTCAGCCTGACGCCGACTTTCACGGGGTGAGGATAATACCCTGCATTACAAGTCAGCCCGATCCCGACTTTCTCGGGGTGATGATAACCCCCATTACATGTCAGTCTGACACTGACTTTCATGGGGTGACGATAATGCCTCCCATTATCAGTCAGCCTGACACCGACTTTCACGGGGTGACAATAATACCCCCATTACAGGCCAGCCCAACCCTGTCTTTCACAGGGTGACAATCATACCCCTTCATTATGGGTCAGCCCGACCCCGACTTTCACGGGGTAATGAAAAAAAAAACATTATGGGTCAGCCCAATGCCGACTTACACAGGATGATGATAATACCCCCCATTATGGGTCAGCTCGATGCCCACTTTCATGGGGTGATGATAATACCCCCAGTATGGGTCAGCCTGACCCCGACTTTCACTGGTGACGATAATACCCCCCATTATGAGTTGGCCCGACCCCGACTTTCACGGGGTGACAATAATGCCCCCATTACAGACCAGCCCAACCCCGACTTTCACGGGGTGACAAAAAAAACATTACGGGTCAGCCTGACGCCGACTTTCATGGGGTGATGATAATACCCCTCATTACGGGTCAGCTCGATGCTCACTTTCACAGGGTGATGATAATACCCCCATTACGGGTCAGCCCGACCCCACCTTTCACGGGTGACGATAATACCCCCATTATGAGTCAGCCCAACCCCGACTTTCATGGGGTGACAATAATACCCCATATTACGGGTCAGCCCAACCCTGACTTTCACAGGGTGATGATAATACCCCCCATTATGGGTCAGCCCGATGCCAACTTTCACGGGAGTGGTGATAATACCCCCCCAGTTACGGGTCAGCCCGACTCCGACTTTCACCGAGTGATGATAATACCCCTACATTATGTGTCACCCAGACCCCGTCTTTCATGAAGTGACAATAATACCCCCCATTAAGGGTCAGCCTGATTCTGACTTTCATGGGGTGACGATAATACCCCCCATTATGGCTCAGCCCCACCCCGACTTTCACAGGGTGACAATAATACCCCCCAATTACTAGTCAGCCCTACCCCAACTTTCACGGGGTGATGATAATACCCCACATTTTGGGTCAGCCCGACCTCGACTTCCACGGGGTGATAATAATACCCCGCCATTTTGAGTCAGCCCGATCCTGACTTTCAAGGGGTGACAATGAAAGACTGCCATTACTAGTCAACCCGACCCGACTTTCACGAAGTGATGATAATACCCCTAATTACGTGTCAGCCCAACCCATACTTTCACAGGGTGATGATAATACCCCCCCATTAAGGGTCAGCCCAACCCCGACTTTCACGGGGTGATGATAATACCCCCCCATTATGGGTTAGCCTGACACCAACTTTCAAGGGGTGATGATAATACCCCCCATTATGAGTCAGCCCGATGCTGACTTTCACAGGATGATGATAATACCCCCCTTTACAGGTCAGCCCGACCCTGACTTTCACGAGGTGACAATAAAACCCCACCATTACATGTCAACCCGAACCTGACTTTCACAGGGTGATGATAATACCCCTTAATTGCATGTCAGCCCAATCCTGACTTTCACAGGGTGATGATAATACCCCCATTAAGAGCCAGCCTGACCTCAACTTTCACGAAGTGACGATAATACCCCCCCATTACGGGTCAGCCTGGTACCGACTTTTATAGGGTGACGATAATACCCCCCATTATGAGTCAGCCTGATGGCGACTTTCAATGGGTGATGATAATACCCCTCATTATGGGTCAGCCTGACCCCGACTTTCATGGGGTGATGATAATACCCCCCAATTGCGTGTCAACCCGATGCCGACTTTCAAGGGGTGATGATAATACCCCCATTACGGGTCTGCCCGACACCGACTTTCACAGGGTGATAATACCCCCCCATTATGGGACAGCCTGATGCCAACTTTCACGGGGTGATGATAATACCCCCCCATTAAGGGTCAGCCCAACCCCGACTTTCACGGGGTGATGATAATAACCCCCATTACGGGTCAGCCCGACGCCGACTTTTACGGGGTGACGATACTACCCCCACATTATGAGTCAGCCTGACGCCGACTTTCATGGGGTGATATAATACCCCCCAATTATGGGTCAGCTCGACTCCGACTTTTATGGGGTGACAATAACCCCCATTACAGGTCAGCCCAATGCCGACTTTTACAGGGTGACGATAATACCCCCATTCCAGGTCAGCCCAACGTCGACTTTCACGGGGTGATGCTAGTACCCCATTATGGGTCAGCTCGACGCCGCCTTTCATGGTGTGATGATAATACCTCCCAATTATGGGTCAGCCCAATGCCGACTTTCATGGGGTGATGATAGTATCCCCCATTATGGGTCAGGCCGATGCCAACTTTCACGGGGTGACGATAATACCCCCTTTTCTGGGTTAGCCCGACTCTGACTTTCATGGGGTGATTATAATATCCCCTATTACGGGTCAGCCTGACTCCGACTTTCACAGCATGACAATAATACCTCCCATTACAGATCAGCACAATGCCAACTTTCACGGGGTGACAATAATACCCCCCCATTATGGGTCAGACCGACGTGGACTTTCATAGAGTGATGATAATACTCTCTATTTATGGGACAGCCTGATGCCGACTTTCACGGGGTGACAATAATACCCCCCATTATGGGTCAGCCCGACCTTGACTTTCACGGGGTGATGATAATACCCCCAATACAGGTCAGCCCGATCCTGCCTTTCATGGGGTGATGATAATATCCCCCATTATGGGTCAGTCCAACCCCGACTTTCATGGGGTGACAATAATACCCCCATTACGCATCAGCCTGAACCCGACTTTCATAGGGTGATGAAAATAAGCCCCCATTATGGGTCAGCCCGATGCCGACTTTCACGGGGTGATGATAATACCCCCCAATTACGGGTCAGCCCGATCCTGACATTCACGGGGTGACGATAATACCCCCTATTACAGGTCAGCCTAATGCCGACTTTCATGGGGTGACAATAATAACCCCTCATTACGGGTCAGCCCAAACCCGACTTTCACGGGGTGATGATAATACCCTCCATTACAGGTCAGCCCGACCCCGACTTTCATGGGGTGATGATAATACCCCCATTACAGGTCAGCCCGACCCCAACTTTCATGGGGTGACAATAATCCCCCCATTATGGGTCAGCCTGACGCTGACTTTCAAGGGTGATGATAATACCCTGCCATTATGGGTCAGCCCGACATTGACTTTTATGGGGTGATAATAATACCCCCATTATGGATCAGCCCGATGCCGACTTTCACGGAGTGATGATAATAACCCCCATTGCTGGCCAGCCCAACCCCGACTTTCATGGGGGTGACGATAATTCCCCCCCATTATGGGTCAGCCCGACCCCAATTTTCACGGGGTGACGAAAATAAAACCCCATTACGGGTCAGCCCAACGCTGACTTTCATGGGTTGACAATAATAGCCCCCAGTATGGGTCAGCCTGACACCGACTTTCACGGGGTGACGATAATACCCTCCATTATGGGTCAGCCTGACCCCAACTTTCATAGGGTAATGATAATACCCACACATTCTGGGTCAGCCCGACCCCGACTTTCAAGGGGTGATGATAATACCCCCATTATGGGTCAACCCAACGCCAACTTTCATGGGGTAACGATAATACCCCCCATTAAGGGTCAGCCTGATGCCGACTTTCACGGGGTGACGATAATACCCCCCATTATGGGTCAGCCCGACCCCAATTTTCATGGGGTGATGATAATACCCCCCATTATGGGTCAGACCGACCCTGACTTTTACGGGGTGATGATAATACCCCCCAGTTATGAGTCAGCCCGAACAAAGGCATTGACGCTGCTTACTAGGCAGGATGAGCAGGTACGCTGTCCTGATTAACATTACAAGGAATTTTTATGCTGTGTTTAGAATCAAATGTACTATGTCCAGTTGTAAATAAAATTGGTAATCAAAGTTATGGAAGTTTAATAAAGGTCGTCAAATGTCATTCGGTGTGATGTGTTTATTGAAGGGGACCAGGACAAAATCCTTGAATGTCTATACATTGAATGCAATACATCAAAGTGCATTTCAGTGAATGTGCACATCATTGAAGTTGTAACACAGGGAATTTCGTAAGTGGGCCAGCATAAGGAACTTTGCCCTTTTCCCCACAATAATGCGATCTGGGAGTTGGTATATATTGTTAGAGGGAGGTGTAGGTTTTAAGTACTGCAGTCTGACTTACAGTCAAAGTGTTGGCCAACTAATGAAATTTCCCAAGTTACAACTTCGATGATGTGCACTTTTACTGAAATGCACTTCAATGTATTGTGTTCGATGGATAGCTGTTTGGGGATTTTATCATTCAGTGTGTGAACATAGACCCGTATGTATCATACCCCAACATGTATTAATCAGTTCATGAAAGTCTATCCATCAGACATACATTTACAAACAGTAATACTGCCTCTTTCATTGGAATACATTTCACAGGACTTCCTAAAGTCACACACATACAGGCCTATCTGGAGTGCATCTCCATCCATTCACACTGAATGCAGTGTATCTGTAACAAACATGATTGAAATGGAGTTCACAAGTCGCACTGACAAATAATCAGCTTGCTTGAAATTTATGCATTATTTCTTCCTTAGGTTTGATTCCCACATTGATCAACTAACTTTTAACAGTGAGTAATTCCAGAAAGTTATGTGCAAAGTCATCCTATTTAACCTCCAAAACAGCAAAGATAACTAGCCAAGTCATTAAACCTGTCAGTGTTGACCATCTGAAGTAGTGTGAATAGGTTGAGCACCACACATGGCAAATCTCACTGCTGTGTTTCACACCTTCATTGTTTGATTAAAATACCTTCCTCTTTGTTTGAAAATGCCTCTCTGTCCTTTCCATTATACAAATACAGTTGGCATTGTTGTGCATGTCTGTGCACTAGCTGTTAAACCGGAGATTGGATTTTGGTGCCAGTTCAGAATTAGAGTTGCTACTTGACTTCTGCAAGCATGACTGGTGTGGGAGATGATGATGCTAAATTTAGAGCAAAGAGATGGTGTGCTGAGTAGTCTAGGATATTCGTGGTACTCTTTATGAAGTGCTAGGGGGACTATATTACGTTTCAGTATAAGACTGAGGCTTGGAACAGATTAGACAAGGCTGTCTCTAGTGCAACTGGTATCCCACACACTGGAGAGAATTGTCATCACCACTACCTGAAATGGCACAAGAAGGACTTCCTTAGCCAGTCGGAGGATGAGTTTAGAACTGCTGGCATCTCTTAGTTCGGTAAGTATACCAACCCATCTGCATTAAATGATATAGAATACAGGAACAGAAAAACTGTTATTTAATATGCTTTCATGTCTTTTCTTCTTCTTCTATGTTGTACATCTGGTAAAGACTTTGCAGCTTAGCAGGAGGCGCACCAAGAGAGATTAGCTTGCCTCAGAGACATATGGGTACATATGATTCAGGTCTTACTGTAAGCCTAATAACTATTGTAATTGTAAGCACTATGGCAATACTGTAATAAATAGTTGTACATATGATATCGTAGCACTGGAACTGATTAATGATACAACAGAGTAAGACCTTCCCATGATACCTGGATGTGGCAAAGGCATATAGACTGGATAATCATAATGGTTTATTTTCCGAAATTATAGTCATGTGATATTCCATTGATCTAATTCTCTCTCCCTCTCTTTTGCCTCATCCCATCCCTTCTCTCACAATTTTTTTTTTTTTTTTGTGGTGGGAATTATTTTATATGGCTTAAAAATGTTCTGTTGTTATACATTTCTGCTTACAAAAACTGACATGCAGCACAGAGAGGTAGATTGACTACCGTGGATCAGCCTGCAATCCCTCCACAGGTTGCAGCATTGTAAAATGACCTGCATACTGCAGTCAAGCCCTGCTTCAGCTGCGCTTTTTCATTTAGCTCAGAGTTTACACCAAGTACACAGAGTAAGCTAGGTTGACAGGTGAATTTTCCTCTACTAAATACCGTTCAGAGTGCTGACATCCATGCATCACCACTTCTACTGTTTGCACCGAAGAAGGCTAACTAAAATAGAGTTTTTCACTTCTTTCTTCAGCAGACAACACTGTTCGTACTGTACCATCGCACAAATGGGCAAGACAAGCACAATACTTCATTTTTGAATTAAGCTCTGGAGATAACATGGAAAATTATAACACAACATGCAGAGAACCACAAAACACCACTAAACACTGGTACTTCACTGTCCCAGTTCAAAACATCAAAGTATAATCACTCATGCACTAACACTTTGCCAACATCTTCGCAAGTACATTTCTCAGTATTGCACTTTAGGAAGAGAATTGGAACAAAATAAGTGTTGCTACTGGATTATATTACTTCACTACATGGAAATTGTTTAATGTACTCATGTGAAATCCAGTGAACTATGTGGTTAATTGACCACTTCATTGTGGATAGTTGGGTCTGCACTGCAGCAGTGACACAAATTATATACAACTACAAACAGCCTTGACACACAGAAATCTTCATTTTGTTATCCCTCCTGCAGTGTAACATTAAGTATTGTTTGGTAGTGACAGTCCACTTTGCTCATGCATGAACACATACCATTACTAATATCAGTACCATTCATTAAAGTTTAAATATCATAATCATAACCTGATGATCCATGTATGATTCATTGTCCATCATGTGTTTCACAAGTGTGTGTGTGTGTGTGTGTGTGTGTGTGTGTGTGTGTGTGTGTGTGTGTGTGTGTGCGTGCATGCATGCGTGCATGCATGTGTGTGTGTGTGTGTGTGCGTGCGTGTGTGTGTGTGATCTACATAAGACAGGTAGGTACTTGTCACTGTCAGTTCTGCACTATACATTAACGACAGCATGGATGACATAGGTCAACTATATGCATGTATTATTGATCATAACATTGCACTTACTCCATCATATCAACAAATCAACAAATATGGATTTGCACAAAACCTTCAGCATTGTGATATCTTTTCTGACTCAGAATGAGAAGCTAATCATATCAACACTGCAGTGTCAGAGTGTACTAGTCAGATTTCTGCAGTGGTGCTTGCATTAAATACTGTGTTTTCTAGATTGTACCAATAGATAGGTAGGAGGTTCTAATCTCAAGTCAGTCAATGTTTGTGTGTGTGTGTGTGTGTGTGTGTGTGTGTGTGTGTGTGTGTGTGTGTGTGTGTGTGTGTGTGTGTGTGTGTGTGTGTGTGTGTGTGTGTGTGTGTGTGTGTGTGTGTGTGTGTGTGTGTGTGTGTGTGTGTGTGTGTGTGTGTGTGTGTGTGTGTGTGTAAAGTCATGTAAATATTAACTTAATTACTGATGATCTCTATAAAATAGTAGCCTGGAGTAAATTTTACACTGTAGGATGACTTCACATCAGTGTCAGACCCTTGTCGCAACATCATCTTCCCAGCAACACATTGCTGATGTCATTCTCTATAAAATGCATTCTCACACTATTAATGTCAGATTTTTGTAATGGTGCTTTTGTTAAGTACTGTGTCCTCTAGTCTGCATAGTTAGATAGGTAGGGGCATCTAATCTCACTGCTGTCAACTTGTGTGTGTGTCTGTGTGTGAATGGAGTTGTGTAACTATGAAATTAACTACTGCTTGCCTGAATAAAATAGTAGCCTGGAGTAACTTCTCCCAACATAATCTTCTCAGAAAAGCAACACAAGACTGATATCATCTCTATAAAGTACACTGTCACACTATCAAAGTCAGACATATGTGGTGACACTTGCATTAAGTACTGTCTTCTAGATTTCTTAGCTAGATAGGTAAAGGGTTTTAATCTCACAGCAGTCAATTTGTGTGTGAGTGTGTGTGTGGAGTTTTATAAATATCACCTTAACTACTTCTGGCCTCAATAACATAGTAACCTAGTGTAAATTTTACACTGTAGGGTAAGTCCACATCAGTGTCAGACCCTTTTTACAACAAAAGTTCATAGGTTCATAGGTGTTTACTAGGCTAACGACCACAAGGGCCTTTTGCCTAGCCATGGATCCCAAATCTCTGACAAGTTCTGATACCCTTGATAAGTGTAAGCATGGGCCTGGGAGATGAACCATTTACAGGCTACCTGTTTGCATTAGAGACATAGGTGCTAAACCATTGATGAATTTCCAGTTTTCCATCCAATTGTCCAAGTTGCACTTGAATTGGCTTAGGGAGGAACTCTGCTTCACATGGATGGGGAGCATGTTCCATAGAAGGGGTAGTCCCTTTGATTCATACCTATCTCTCCAGCAGGTCCTACTTATATCACAAGCAATGTTTAAGTCTTTAGAATGGGGAATTTGGTTACTGTTTGTTATGTGGATATGCAGGAGGTCCATCAGAGTGGTGTCTGACAATGCTCTGTATGCCAGGCATAGATCTCCCCTCAAAAACCTGTAGGAGACAGAATACAGGGATAGGGCCTTGAGGTGGTCTGCATAGGACATATTACTTATGCCTTGTGTTCTTTTAGTGAGGACCTCTGTGGACGTTCCAGTTGTTAGATATGCTGGTTAGCTACATACCAAGGGGTGCATTGTAGTCAATGATAGGTCTGATGAATGCCAAATACAGTGGAACAATGACTTCCCTAGATTTAGATGCCATAACTTTGCTTATACATTATGCAACATAGAAAGATTTCCTCACCACTGTAGACATATGATGATCAAACGATAGATTACTATCTATGTGTTTCCTAGGTCCCTGACTACTGGGTCAGCTCTAAGGGGTGTGTTGTCAATATGATAGTTACCAGAGATGGATGACTTCCCAAAGGATACTATTATGCATTTCTTGGCATTTAGTTTTAGTCCATGGCTCTGACACCAGTTATTTGTCTGTGTCAGCCCCTCCTGGAAAACATTTTTGTTAGTGCGAGATTCAATGACAGCTCCTAATTTGAAATCATCTGCAAATTTAGTCACCCAGAGAGCACTGAAATTGCCATTGACTTCTGAGAAGTAAATGCCAAAAAGGTGCGGTTCAAGGACTGATCCCTGAGGGATTCCACTTGTGACTGCCCTCTTTGTAGAGGTGGATCCCCCAGTTCTAACTTCCTGGGTCTTGTCTGTGAGCCAGTTGGCTATCCACTGGGTGACATATAGGTTTGTACCTAACCACTTGCGTTTTTCAACAATGTCTGATTGGGGTATTGTGTCAAATGCCTTTGGCCAGGTCAAGGTATGCAGTGTGAACAATGTTGCCCTCCTCCATTGCTTTGGTGACCTTCTCAAAGAAGTCCGCCAGGTTGAGTAGGCATGATCTGCCCTTGACGAAACCAAACTGGGTTGGGTTCAGTGTCTGGAGGTTTATTATATCTCTATTGATCATCTCCATGATAATTCTTTCATGGCTTTACATTTAAGACTAGTGAGACTTGTGGGTCTGTAGTTTCCAGGGTCTGTAGATGGCCCACCTTTGTGCAGAGGGATGACTGTTGCCTTTCTCCATTCATGAGGCATGAATCTTGTTTGGGAGCTGACGTTAAATAGTAATTCCAGAGGCCTTATTATCTTCTCAGCAACATACCTAATGCTGATGTCATCATGTATAAACTGCACTCTCATACTATCAATGTCAGACTTCTGTAGTGGCACTTGCATTAAGTAATCTGTCCTCAAGATTGTATAACTGAATAGGTGGTGATTTCTAATTTTACAACAATCAACTTGTGTGTCTTATAGTGGGTCCATTGCATCACTGGAGGATTACTTCAGCAGGTGTGCTCATTTGACCCCCACTCAAAAGAAACATTTTCATGTTCAGATCAATCCCACATCCTCTTTTCATCCTGTCCACTAAAGCATACTGTCTGCAACACATTGATGAGCTCATCATTTCAATAATGCACTCTCACAATATGAAAGTCAGACCTCTCTTGTGGTGCATGCATATAATACAGTTGTGTGTAGATTGTGTTAGTCATAGGTTCATAAAAGATTATTAGGTTAATGGCTTAAGGGCACTTACTAGCCTAGCCAATAACCTGATTTCACCCAATATATGGCCCTTAGGGGCATGAGGATGGCATCTATTTATGCATAGGCACTACCCCAGGTGTGCATTTGTGATTTTCCATCCATTTTTCCAAACTGCATTTGAAGAGGGCCAATGAATGTTTCTGCTTAATGTGAAAAGAAAGGGCAATCAATGAGACACATATCTGTTCTCTAGAATGTTTTGTTTGAAGTCTCTGACTAAGTTTAGATCCCTAGATTGGGTGACCCTCTTGCTGTTTGACTTGAAGATGTGTAGCAGCTGCATCAGGGCTAGATTTATGAGTGCCTTGTAGGTCAGGCATAGGCCACCCCTTAATAGTCAGTAAGAAACAAAGTAAAAGGATAGGGATTTTAATCTATCTGCATAGTTCATGTTGTTTACACCCTGTATTTTCCTTTGTGAGGAACCTGTGAAGTCAGCTGCTGTAAGTGCCTACTCAAGTCCATGCCAAATGGCATGTTGTATTTGTTTATTAAATGAAAGCTGAGTACATTGGGACATTGGGACTATAATTTCCTTTGATCTGGATGCCATACCTTTACTTATAAGTTGTGCCACATAAAATTACTTCCTCACCCCTGTGGACACATGGCAGTCAAATTTCAGGCTACTATCTATCTGTGTACCTAGCTCTCTCACCTCTGAGTGTACTCTTAGTCAATAGGTAGGGAGTTTGAATACAGCAGTGATATCCTTCTGACTGTGTGTGTGAATGTAAATGGACACAGGAGTGTAGCACATCTTGATAATGGCATTTTGAATTCTGCATAGCTGTAGACGTCACTTTTGCACACACATCTCCTTTACATAACAGAGCTGATGTAATCCTTTCAGCAATGCAGTGTGGCTCACATGCAGTCAGATTTTTCCTGTAGCGTGTGCATTTAATAGAGTTCTCTGTAGATTGTTCCAGTGCATAGGTAGGGAGTTTGAAAATAGGGATGCCTTTTATTTGTGATTATGTGTTTCTTCCTCTTATTGTGCAGAACAGGCTGCAAATCCATATATGATATATATCTTTATAGTGTGCTAGTGCTGTACAACCACTTTTTAGCAGAAACGTAAAGATAATATACAGTACAATGGTGATGACATCCATTGAAATGTGTAGTGTCACAGTCGTCAAATAAATCTGTAGCTGTGCTTGTGTTTCAGCAATCCTTCATTAGCTTGTGATGTTAGGTATATAGTTAAAATCCCAGCATCACTGATTACAATCAGTGTACATGTTAACAGTGTTGTCACCCACATGTGCTATGGCCATGTGTAGATGTTGTTTCATGTCACAAGAGTTTATTCTGCATGTCCTTTGGAAAGGCTGTATTAAAGACTGATGCTGTCATTTGACTAGATTGTTGTTCCATCACAGTTGTAATGAAATACCTCCTCAGGGCTGAGGACATGAGACAATGTAGTTTATGTTGTTGCCTAAGTAAGGCATGTGTTCCAATATGGGATTATATCCACATTGTACCTAATTGTTGTTTTAGCATCACAGTGACAATAGCTGGGGGCTACAGGTGTGTTTGGGTATACCTAGCATCAGGCAATGTTGTCTGACATACAGCAACATTCTTTCTAAGTAATTACAGTGACGCATATTCTGTGATTCATACACATGATTTAATGCTTTCACATAACCACACATATGACAACTGGTGATGTACTTATACCATGGCACATTAAATGATCCTGCAATGGTGTTGATCTTCTCAACACTTAGGCAAGTGTTCCAAACTAGCATTGAGTGACTGTAAGCACTTGAGTCTTTAACTGTTCTGCAGGAAAGACAGCTCCCCAATTATACTTTGTACATATAGAGTGGCAGACACCTTCTCCATCAATTTTATCAGATAAAAGTTATGGACAAATGAAGTACAGCTGATTGAATAACTTTGCATAGGTGGAGTTCAACAGCTATGATAACAGTTCCACTGTAGTGAATATGATTAATAGCCATATTGTGATTTGGAGTTGTACAGCTTGATGTTCAGTTCTAGAATAGGGTTTCATTTTGTGTCAATGTACCAATGTCACATAACAACCATTATATCACATCAGTCATATCCTTGGATATGTTGCATGAACACATTTGAATGTAGCTTTGGATTTTGTGGCAGTAGACAATTTTTCTGCCATTGCCATGATGAGAGTGCAACTGTGGCACATGCATTAAACAGTGTAGTATACACTAGTGTGCTCCAGTTCTAGAGTGCTATGTACACAAACATACAGAGAAATCTTCCATAACTATGGAACATTGATATATGACTGATCGCAATTGTGTACACATGAGCATAGTCATTTGTTTGCCATCAGTTTGACATGCTGATATGACATTCATTATCAGGGATCCTTTCTTAATTTACACATTAGTTTTGTTTGTGATAATACCTATTGCTACAACAGGTTTGCCCATAGCCAGCTTATGTGTTTACTATGTGCATCCGTGCTGCCTGTGAAGAGTGGGTAAAGAAATGTGAAGGATGCCAGCCTAGCCAGACAGAATTTTATAGATAATTCTTTCATTTGTAAATATCAATGTAAGACACAGGCTTGTTGTCTTAAATGAAAAATAAAAACTGCTGTTAGATGTGGAACTAAAGAAAAATGAAACAACAGTGCTCTCTACTGCCCAAAGTAAAGCATGTGGTGACACTTTGATGTAGAAAGTGGTGCCGAGGAGTCTAAATGAGGAAGTTCTTTCTGTTGTTTTGACCAAGAGTTGAATTGCTGGATTTAAACATGCAAATATGTTTTTATTGCTCTGCTTCTTGACCAGCTGCAAGATAATAAAATGAGATGTTAAGAATGTAAATGCAGTTTCTGTTAGCCTGGGAACCCAGGGAAGTGTGAAGAATGATGTAATGTGTAGCCTGGGAACCCCAGGAAAGTGTGAAGAATGATGCAATGTGAATCAGAACTGCAATTTCAATTTAAACAGAGAGAACCAGAGATTATTAAGCATTTTTGTCTTGACTATCCAACTCA
The DNA here is from genome assembly GCF_019279795.1 of Protopterus annectens. Classification (NCBI taxonomy): domain Eukaryota; kingdom Metazoa; phylum Chordata; order Ceratodontiformes; family Protopteridae; genus Protopterus; species Protopterus annectens. The sequence continues at coordinate 1,068,336,504 of NC_056744.1, read as the reverse complement.
CAGCACTGTCTTGCTCATATGTAAGTTATCTTAGACTTGTGTTTTCTTTTAGAAATAGCAAGAAACTAGAAAGATTAGACTAAGTGTTTTTCTGTGATGTCAAAACTGTACTACTGAATTAAGTATTTATCTGTGCTCTCTGAACTCTTGACTAGCAATGTGTAGTAAGAAGCATTGTCTTGTGTATTTATTATTTATTATTAAATATTTTAAAACTTTTCAACTTTGGCTGTTGTGTAGAGATAATTTAAGCTCTAGAGTACATTGCATATTTATAGTGATTACTGTACCAAATCACTCTAATAAGCCTTGACTGTTTAGTTATACTACCAATTGGATAATAATAGTGCACAGTAATAATCGGACACCCTTTTAAGGGTCTTTGAGTAGCTGATAAATATTAGCTGGGTGGTGGCAGGTGGTACTACCATATAGTCTGGGTAATAGGGGCACAGCTGGAGAACCTGTGTCAGCCTTTCTCAGGAGTGTCTGTGTGGTTGTATAAACTATTATCTCAAAATGTGCATGTGTCAGCTACTTGGGAAGGGACACGAAGCTCTCATTGGACAGAGAGCATGCTGGAGGTTTTAGCTTGCCCAGCTAGGCTGAGATCTGTACCTTATAGCTGTGCAAGTGGGGAGTCTTATTGGGGACCTGGAGAGCAAGGGAGTGACCAGCCCCAGACTGACTGTATCTCTGTGTGCATTTGTTATCCTTTCCTTCATATATGAGATGCCCTCTCTGGTGTTAGTGGTGAGGATTGAGGCTCATTGATTGCTGGGCCAATGCACGGGTATCACATATTAATTGTTTGGCAGTGGTGGGATATCAACACCACATATTAATTGATTGGCAAATACTAATTAGCTTGTAGTGGTGTGGGTAGAGTGAATCCTGTAGCTTGTGTACAGTGAGCTTTGAAGGTGTTTTGCACTCTAAATCAGTCACACAGTGAATACTCAGTGTTCAGATCATAATTGTTTTATTTCTTTTGTTAGCTTAGTTAGTCAGGGTGAGCAGGCAGCATGTCAGCAGAGGAGTATGGAAAGGTGACAAGGAGCCAGCTGGCGGAGATGTGCCAGGCTAGGGGACTGGTGCACGGAAACCTGACTAAGGCAGACCTGATTGCAGCCTTGGTTACAGCTGCATCAGAAAACAGCAACCAGGAGGACAATAAGACTGGCAGTGGAGATATAATACCCTCAGAGAATGGACAGCTCAATATTTCTGCAGAGAACTTAAAAATCCATCTGAAGCTAAAGAGACTTGAGTTGGAGGCCAGGCATTTGGAGATAGAAGCTGAGGAAAAGGAGAGGCAGAGGAAGAATAAGAGAGAAATGCTGACTCTTTGCCAGAGTCATGGAGGTAATGAGGAAGGGAGTAACTGGACCACAGAAACACAACAGGTCAGTACATTTCTTCTGTAGTTTAAAGAGGGGATAATTTTGATAGTTTCATTCATATGTTTGAGAGGGTATGCAAACAGTATAGTGTTGACCAAAGGCTCTGGGTACAGTTCCTGACCTCCTTACTCCATGGTAAAGTTGTAACTGTATTGTATAAAATGTCTGACATTGCATGCTTTGATTATACTACTGTAAAAAATTCTATTAGAATTTTTTAAGTTAACACCTGAAATGTATAGGAAAAAGTTTCGTGAGCATAGATGTAAGGCAGATGAAGGTGAGTGTGAATATGTTGCTGAACTGAACACTTATTTCCATAGGTGAGGGAGTGGATGTCAGGTCTCCACATTTGAAGTGCTGGTAGACCTTTGGTGAGGGAACAAGCCCTTAGCACTTTGCCTGAGGATAGGAGGATCTGGTTAGCTGACAGACAATGTGCTACTTCAGATGAGTTGGGGAAGAAGGGAAACATATACCTGGTAAGCAGGGCAGCCCTGCACAGGAAGGGGACCCCCAGTACTGCTCATGGGTCTAAAGGAACCCATGGTGGGCAGCACAAACTGCCCCAACAGAATCTGCCAGTAGCAAGGGAAGCCACTAGTCCAGGTACATGTCCAGGAGCTAGGGTTAAATGTTTTGAATGCAACCAGTGGGGTCATGTAGCATTCAGGTGTCCATGGAGGCAAGGTGGGGAAAAAAGGTGACTTGACTATCCAACTCACAGCACTGTCTTGTTCATATGTAAGTTATCTTAGACTTGTGTTTTCTTTTAGACATAGCTAGAAACTAGAAATATTAGACTGTGTTTTTCTGTGATGTCAGAACTGTACTACTGAATTATTTTAAGTATTTCTCTGTGATCTCTGAATTCTTGACTAGCACTGCATAGTAAGCAGTATTGTCTTGTGTTTTTATTATTTATTATTAAATATTTGAAAACTTTTCAACTGTGGCTGTTTTGTGTAGAGATAATTTAAGCTCTAGAGTACATAGCATATTTATTGTGATTACTGTACTAAGTCACTCTAATAAGCCTTGACTGTTTAGTTATACTACCGATTGGATAATAATATTGCACAGTAATAATTGGACACCCTTTTAAGGGCCTTTCAGTAGCTGATAAATATTACCTGGGTGGTGGCAGGCGGTACTACTGTATAGTCTGGGTAATAGGGGCACAGCCGGAGAACCTGTGCCAGCATTTCCCAGGAGTGTCTGTGTGGTTGTATAAACTCTTATCTCAAAGTGTGTGTGTGTGTCAGCTACTTGGGCAAGGATATGAAGCACTGGTTGGACAGAGAGAGTGCTGGAGGTTTTAGCTTGCCCAGCTAGGCTGAGATCTGGACCCTATATCTTTGCCATTGGGGAGTCTTATCGGGGACCTGGAGAGCAAGGGAGCGACCAGCCCCAGACTGACTGTGATCTCTGTGTGCTCTTAAGGGAAATTGCACTTTACTGTGTGTATTTGTTATCCTTTCCTTCATATATGAGATGCCCTCTCTGGTGTTAGTGGTGAAGATTGAGGCTCCTTGATTGCTGGGCCAGGGCATGGGCGTCACACTGCCCAACATGTTTTCCTGGCCACCGACACTTTTGCTGGCCATGAAAACTTGGCTGTGTTTGTGTAAGCATGATGAACTGCATGCATATGTAATTAGTGCTGCTGCTCATTACACTAACACATAAACATTTTGTAGGCTTTGTGAGAAGCCTACACGATTGTTAATCAACCCCACAGACTGTGTTTCTCCTTGCATACAAATTGCCTGCTTGTAAGAAACAGCAAGATTGCTAAATCTATAGAGCACATGGAAAATGTGGACTACATTTTTCCACTGTTCCTTAAGAAATGCAAACTAGTTAAATAAGTGAAAATGTATATGGCATAATTTTAGTATTCAGCCAATTAAACCCTGTGAACATGAGGTCATAAGAATGTATAACCCTAAACATTTATTTGAGGAAAGGTGAAAGATAGTATTTTATTTGTATCTGTGGTAAACTGTCATCAGCTCTTTATAACAACCCTACCCAAATCATCATCATCATCATAATCTTACCTGTCAGTGTCCCTGCATCATCAAGAACCAGACCTAATTCCAACAAAGTAACTAAGCCTTTCACTATAGTAACCACAAACACAGCATTATAAAAAGAATAAACACAGAACTCTTATAGTAAAACAGTAAAATCAACACAAACAAAAACACTAATCAAGTGAAAACAAAAATAATAAATACATGCAAATATCACAATTGCTACAGCCCCTCAAGGGGAAAATATATTAAGCTTATCGACTTGCAACTTACAGTTACTTGTCCAGCTCCCTCACATCTAGCATTTGCTCATGTTTCAAAGGGGCAATATATCAATAGTCACTTGATAATAAGTTGTGTGCCGTCAAAAGCAAGTACACTTCCAAGAAAGAATAAGACAGTTGATAAATTGCCTTTCACTGATTGCTGTCCCTCTCCAAGGTACAGTAGCTTTGTTCATAGGTTCATACTAGGCTATCTGCCCCAGGGCATTTATAAGCCTAGCCAGAGTGTGTGTGGCTTTCACCACCCCTTGGAATGAAAATACTATGCCCATTTAGGGTTTAGTTTACTGTGCCTCTATCTAGTAGTGATACAGAAATGACCCCCGGGGTAAACCTACGATCTCCCATCCACTCGTAAGATTTCTCTTGATGAGTGTCAGTGAGGGGCTCTGCCTAACATGGACTGGGATTCTGTTCCAGAGTGTAGGGAGCCTCTGGGTTATGAATCTGTCCCTCCAGCACGTCCTATTTATTTCTGTGTTGAGGTTCAAATCTCTCGCTCTCGTGGCTCTGGAGGATTTGGATTTTCTGAGATGGAGCATGTCCATTAATTCCAGTTTGGACATGGCCTTGTATGTCAGGCATAGATCGCCTCTGAGTAGGCGGTACGTGACTGAATAGAGCTGGAGTTTCTTCAGCCGGGCAGCATATGACATATGTTTGAGACCCTTGATCCTCTTGGTGAGGTACTTTTGGGGTCTTTCTAACTGCTGCAGGTGTCGGGTAAGGTACATCCCAAATGGGGCACTGTACTCAATTATGGGCCTGATAAGGGAAGAGTATAGGGGCGCAATGACCTCTCTTGATCTAGATGTGAATCTTTTCATTATAAGGTGGGTAATATAGAAGGTCTTCCTAACCACCTTGGCAATGTGAGTGTCAAATGAGAGGTTACTGTCAACTTGGGTCCCTAGATCCCTGATTACTTCTTCCGTACTTAATGGATTACCACCTATGAGGTAATTTGTGGGTACTTTGTTTTTCCCAAAGGGTATAACTATACATTTTTTGGCGTTTAGTTTAAGGCCATGGCTCTGGCACCAGTTATCCATTTCTATGAGGCCTTTCTGAAGGATGCTTGTGTCTGCTGGAGTATCAATTATGGCACTCAGTTTGCAGTCATCTGCAAACTTTGTCAGCCACAATCCTCCTATGTTTGCTTGCACCTCGGAAAAATAAATGCCGAACAAGAGGGGTCCCAGGACCGAGCCCTGTGGGACACCGCTTGTGACTGGCTTAGAGTCTGACATGGCTCCAGCAATTCTGACCTTGTGGGTTCTGTCTTTGAGCCAGTTTGCAACCCATCTTATAACATATGGGTTTACATTTAAGCTGGTGAGCTTGTCTATGATGCCCGAGTGGGGTATTGTGTCAAAGGCTTTTGCAAGATCAAGGTAGGCTGTGTGAACTGCCTTACCCTCATTAATGGCCTTAGTGACTGTTTCAAAAAAGTCGACCAGGTTCAAAAGTCAGGATCTGCCCTTGACAAAGCCGAATTGGGTAGGATCCAGTGTCTGTAGGTCCCCAATGTCTTTGTTTATGAGTTCCATAATGATCCTCTCCATAGCTTTGCAGACCAGGCTCGTCAAGCTTATGGGGCAGTAATTTCCAGGGTCCATAAAAGCACCTCCTTTGTGGAGTGGGACCACTGTTGCTGTACGCCATTCTTTGGGTACGTATCCTGTAGTAAGGCTAAGATTAAACAGCAGTCTTATGTGCGGGTTTAGTTCCTCTTGGAGTTCATGTAGCACGCAACCCAAGACACCGTCTGGTCCCATTGATGCTGTGTTTTTAGCTTTGGAGAGGGTGGCTCTCACCTGGGCATCTGAGATGTCAGGGAGGCTACACTCTGCTGGGATAGATATTTCTCCTTTTGGGGGGGAGGGGGGGAAGAAATTTGCACTGAACCTGTCTGCCAGTATGTTGGCAATGTCTGTGGGTTCAGTGTATTTTTTTGTCATTTTGGACTAACTCTGAGCATATCTGGGAGTTTCCACCCAGGTTTCTAACATAACTAAAGAAGGCCTTGTGATTGTCTTTAGTGTCTTTTGTGATTTTTCTCTCAAAGTTGGCCTTGGGTGATTTTATGAGTAATCGTAGTTTTTTGATAGTACTGATCAGAGATGCCTTCCCTTTTGGGGATTTTGCTGTGTCATGTAGTAGCTTCCTCCTCCTGTTGTAAAGCTTGTTGATGGCTGGGGTCCACCAGACAGGACACCTGCCTTTGGGGGAATTGGTCTTGGTTTTATTTGGGATTACATGATCCATGTATTCTTGAAGGTGTCCGTAGAAAGCATTTATAAAGGATTCAGCGGTGTGGGCTGTGGTTTCCACTGGCCCAGGGGCCTTGAAGGATACCACTTCAGTCTTAAGAAGTGTGAAGTCAGCTTTTGAGAAATTCTTCACTGTGGTCTTTTGTGCTGGGGGTGGGGGCGGGATGTGGATTTCCAGTGAGATTAATTTATGGTCTGATCTCACCAATGAGGGGTATACTTCTGGTGTGGAGCATTGTGTCCCCATGTTTGTGATGATCAGGTCTAGTATATTATCTCCTCTTGTGGGAGTGGTGACTAGTTGTTCCATTCTCATTTGAGTTTATGAATTCTAGAAACCTTTGGGCTAGGGTGTTGCGGCTTGAGTAATGCTCCCAGTCTATGTTTGGGTAGTTGAAGTCTCCCAATATGATGGTATTTGGAAAGACATTCATACTCTCCAGTGTCTTTAGGAAGGCTGAGTGGGGTTCCTGAGTTTGAGAGGGTGGTCTGTAGCATGCTACAAACTGTAGGGCAGTTTTGCCTATGGTTAGTTGTACCTGGATGGTCTCCGATGCTTTGTGCGTTTCCACTAACCTGGAGGTGTGGGTATCTTTGATGAATATGGATACTCCCCCTCCTTTTGTGGTTCAGTCCAAGTTTTGAGGCCGAAAAGCATGATATGAGGTATAACCTGGTAGTGCTGGGGTGCTCTCAGGAGCCTTGAACCAGGTTTCAGTCACTGCACAGACGTCAATGTTCTCCATACTGAGGAGGGCTTCGAGAGCGTGCATCTTGAGGTTTAGACTTCTGGCGTTGAGCAGCATTGCCCTTAGTTTTTTTCCACTTGTGTTTTCTAGGGAGGTGGGTTTGTCTTTTGAGCCTTGCCTAAAAAAGGCACTATGGGGGGTGGCAAGAGCCCTGGCCAATATCCGGAAGCCCAGGGGTGACAGGTGCTAGCCATCCCTTGCGAAGCAGCATGGCTTGTCAAGCATGTCATCCCAAGCAGACAGACATTGGATCCCCTTAGAATGACACTAATAATTGAGACAATTGTTAAAGCTGATCATTTTGTCCTTCTACTGTGGCATCATTCTTGGTGAGGGTAAGATGCTGCTCAGGGTCAGGGTCATACCAGCCTGGGCTACATAATCAGAGAGCTCCTCTATGTCTCTTTTCATGTAGTCCAGGGAGGTACGTCTCTCAGGTCATTCACACCGGCATGGACAATGACTGAGTCATATTTGTACTTGCTTTGGAGTGACCTGAGTGCTTGTGTTATGTGGCGGATTCTAGCGCCCGACAGGCAGCTTACTGTAACCTTTTCCTTGTTCAGTCTGGTGAGCAGGACGTCAGTGTGTCTGACTATGGAGTCACCTATTACAAGTTTATCAGGCATGTCGTTTGGCCTTAAAGGCTGTGACTGTTTGGCACACTGACTTTGTGAACTATGTGTTGCATGTGCTATGTTTTGAGGTAGCGGTTGCTTGGATGTCTGCTGTGGAGGCCTCTGTTGTTTTGGTAGATTTTTAATTAGAGCCTCCGAGTATGTTTTTGTGTGTTTATGTGTTTGGTTTGTAGTTGTGATAGGTCTATGTGAGACTGGGTTTGTGGTGTGTGTGGTTACCTTCTCCTCCTGACTGGTTTTGCCAGTACTGAGTCGAGGGAGCTCAGCCTCCAGTTTGGCTATATAGTTGCATCTCTCACATATATTTGTATTTGTTGGGAGGAGGAGAGGGTTGTCTGTGTACATGAGGCAGTTGTAGTGAAAATAATAAAGTAAGGGGATATAGAGTGCAAAGCCCCCTCATAATTAGGGTGCAGGGGGCTCACTGTTAATACCAAATTGCTTTTTCTTTCTGTCACTTTAGCTCATAAAGTGACTAACTTGATTGCATACATTATGAAAATGTGGTACTTGAGGTGTAATTTAAAAGTTGCTATGACTGAGCTGTGAAAGGAGTCTTGATGAGCTGAAGGATACAGTAGATCCCTTACTTTTACATTACTTATTGTAAAATACAAAACAATAGTGAAAGATGATAAAAATTATGTAAACAAAAAAGAAATCGGCAGCTAAAGAACACACAGTCTCTAAAGAAAATCACACAAAATGGCAGCTGCAATGATTGGAAAACTTTAAAGAACTCCAACCCCAAAACAGAAAAAGGAAAAACCCACAATAAAAAGAATATGTTTACTCCCAAGTGAAAAAAAATCTGCTCATACACATAACAAACCACAAAAAGAAACCAATGCAAAGAACATAAAAAACCTACAGACTGTTTCACGGCTGCTACATGAAAATATAGTAAACTATATAACCTACAACTCTTTTTCCCAATGAACACAATTCACACCAAAGCCACCCTTAGCCAACTTTACTCCAAGATCAGAATGAAAAATCACCCTCTGAAATAAACCCACTATCCAATTTCATTCCTAAATCTACCAATTTCCAGCATAAAAGTTATAGAAAAACACTCACACTAAATAAATGCAATTAAACAGTAAATAATAAAAATAAAGAAAACTAACTATTAACACTGTTTCCCCAAGCCCTAAATCCATAATGAAACCAAAACCCTCATAACTAAAACATATTCTTCCCAGATATTGAAAGAATAAAGAAAAAAATGTAAAAATCAGTCCAAAATACCTAACAAATGACCTAAAATATCTTAACCTAGATTAAGCCTGATCCCTATGCTAAAATCCTATTCACAAAAAATATTTAATTCTAAAGTCAGTATTGTTCTACAAAAGAAAGAATACAGAAACAACATATTCAAATTAATGGAAAAATTAAACCTACATAAAAACACGTAAAACATTACTGCTGCAATATGTGGGAATCTGATGTTAGATGAATGCAATATCGTAGGACTAGGGTATAAGGAATGCATGTAGTGACTTGTGGAGTTGTCATTGGTCAGAAAACTTGAACTATATTCCTAACTGCAGCACATTGGGTTTATCTAACAGTAGGCAACTTATTCATACCGCTTAACCTTTAAACATTAAAATTCATAGCAGATGGTCAGAAAGAGGAGCACTTTTTTACTGTTATTTAGTAAGTGATAAGGAATCTCTGTAGGCTTATTTATTTAATAAGGTTATGTCTCCATAACCAGGTTTGACTTTATGATGAGCTCAGTAAATCTAGGAGTAAGGTGAATCTGAGGGTCACAATCATAGTGCTATGCTTAAATTATAGCAGTTGAGAGAGGTATGGCCATGTATGTTGTATGTATTATATATATATATATATATATATATATATATATATATATATATATATATATATATATATATATGTATATAAATCAGGTCTATTTTTGGACCTCAAAAGCTTAATAGCTCGAATGCATATGAGTCGAACCATATGCATCAAACTATTAAACGATCGAAGTCCAAAAAAAAAATAAATACACAAAAAACAGAATTTAAACTAGTGTAGGCAGGGGGGACAAGCAAGGGGGCCCACAGCCCCCCCGGATCGCACTACATTGAAGTAAATGGAAATCTCCACCTACGGAGATTTCCGTTTACATTTTTGATATTTTGCGCTTTCGGTGTACTCGTGTCGAGAATATCACATTCGATATTCTCGGACTTCGACCACATAAAGTAGACCCACATAAATCTACTTTATATTGTCAAAAGACCACTTACGTGAAAGTCACAATATCGAGACCACTTTGCCCCCAGAACATCACAATTTCACTCTGGGAAATGAACCACTTGTCCACCAACATAGAAAAAACAAACACAAACTGAAGCAAATCAAACCCACCCATGTGGGGGGCTTTGCCCCCCCACACCCCCTAACTAAATATACTAACTCCAAGATCGCTCTATAGCAGAGAAGAGGGCAAAGTTCACCATGGTGGCCCAGTGGTTCGTTTCCCAGAGTGAAATTGCAATGTTCCGGGTGTTCAATAACATGCTATTTCGACAAAGTGGTCTTAATGTTGTGAATTTCACGTAAGATAGATAGATAGATAGATAGATAGATAGATAGATAGATAGATAGATAGATAGATAGATAGATAGACAGATAGATAGATGTTTGCAACATTTGACAGAAAAGTTTTTGTGGGTGTAAAAAAGAGAGAATGCACAAATGAGTGAATGCTCATTTAAATGAATCAAATATGGTTAGATTTAATTTTTGTATAGTCTAGGTTAGCAGGAGTGTACAGGGAAATTGATGTCTGAATGGAAAACTGGTGGTTGTGAAGATGTGCAAGACTGTTATAGCAGTTGTTATGAATATGCATGTGCTCATGGGTTAGGGTTAGAGTAAGGTTAGGTAAGACCTATTACTGCATAGATGTACAGAGCTAGATTGAGTGGTGCACATGTTTTGTTTTGTGTATGTTTTGTGTCTTTTTGACTTGTGTAGTGGTACTGTTAGGGAAAGAGTTTTTAGTAACGTAATACTTAGGAAGAGGGTTAAAGGTAGTGGTAGGGTTAGTATTACGATTAGAATTAGCACACCATGAGTAAGATGGTGCACAGGGCGGTGAAGATTCTATTATTAAAACTCTTTCCCTATCAGTGTCACTGCCAAGGCAACACTTGATTTCAGTTTTGCAGTATGGGTTTACTGATATAGGGATTTTTTAAGTGTGAGAAAAGTATTCAATGTTTCATGATTCACTGCCCCTCGGTGTATTTTGTAATTCAATCTTTTTTGTTCTACCATTTGTGAATCTCTCTTTTGAGTTTTGTATCTTTCACAAAGTAGTCATATTTATATGTGTGCATGTATGTAAATATGGATATAGATATATATGGATATAGATATATAAATATAAATATAGACACATAGATAGATACACATATATCTAAACAGCCTGACATACAGTATTACAGATAGAAGATTAACATCTGTGGCTGTTTAGCCAGATCTACATGTGCCTGTTACAGAGATACATTTCTTAGAATACTGTACATATAGAAAGTAAACATCTGCTCAGATATGCATATTTCAATTACAGGTGATGAGCAAAGGACAACCAATCCTATTGTATGGTGTGAAATGTTCAGCAAACCAATAATGATGATCTTACATGTATGGACCGTGTACTGCTGTAATGATACAATCAGAAAAATATCCATGAAGTATTTTTCTTGATCACAGTAGAGTGTGAGTGCAGGAATTAACCCACTGACATTTTATTCTCATAATTGGGAGAAAACCCAAGAATAAAGACACTTAAATGAAGATCAGCTTATCTACCTATACAGGAGGAGAGGAGGAGGCATGAAGAAACACTTCTAACACTGCAGAGTCACAATCTTTGGTCTATGCCACAACTGACTGATATTGCACTGGTGTATGAATGTTATACATTATTTTTTAATACTTACTGCTGTTACGATTAAAAGCCAGACATTTTCAGGACAGGATGCATACTCATCCTGGTGCTCTCTTAGGTTCTCCAGTCTACTCCTGTACAACTGCCTATGACTTTTTATTTCTTCAGGGGCTAGAGATATAAAAGGGTATAATGACAAGTTTGATGGTGGCACACAGTGGCAGTTTATTTGGGAAGCTAAAAGAAGTTATACTTACAGTATGGAGGTAATGACTTTGTCTTAATTTCTTCCTGTCATCAATTTAGGAGGTCTTGATTGTGAAGCCTCATGGCACTGTAATGGTGATGGCGCTGTTTATCCATGAGTATGATACCTTGCCCAAACTTTTCCAGGCATCAGCTGGATACTGTAACCCAATATAACTCCTCCTGCAGGAATCTTTAGCTCTCATCTTTATGGAAGATGTCCTGAAAAATACTGGACTCCTTTTCACACCACCTCTATGCTCTAAACAAAGCACTTCCCTTTCCTCCTCCAGTCATGATATTTCACCTTGAATAATCTCAGAGGAAAATGGCAAATATTAGTACTCAAAACAGTTCTGACTTGTCCCAGCTTCACACAGTGATAGGCAAGAATGGGTAAGTAATATGACAGTGGATATCAAACTCAGAAAACATAGGTGCTGTATTATTGTTTCCAATAGTACTATTAGATGTTGGAAGCCTATTGACATTACATGCTTTAAAAAGCCTCCGGCTGATGCTGGTTAAGTATGGGATGACTGTTACCTTATTCCAAAAATAACTGGCTGCCCATATATGGGAGCAGCTGGCCCAGGTGCTCAGTCACATGCATGGGCATTGTGTAGAAATATCGATGATGTTTATCAGGTTTGCTCATGGTGCAAATTGAGTGATTCAGAAATGATAAAAAGATGAGACATAATTTGCATAATCATTGTGCCCAGAGGGGCAGAGAGCCTACTGGCACCAAGGAAGAAGCTTTAGCATACAGATATCCAGCCAGGGTGGTGGCTAATCTAGTGCAGTTCCTGGTAGAGCCAGCTCCCTTCCTCCCTGTGCAACTGGTGATAAATATGGCCTGCCCTTTGTCACGTGTTAGTTGGTTTGCATATAGGTACACACAGCCTGATGATAGATATCCATATGCTGACAGTATACAAACACACACATATATTATTTTTTCATATCTGTTTCACACACACACACACACACATATATATATGTATATATATATATATATATATATATATATATATATATATATATATATATATATATTTTTTTTTTTTTTTTTGCCCAAGATGATCCTTTGGTCATCCAGAGTCCCTTGACGTTGGCCTTGACTTTAGAGAATTATATACTAAAAAGCAGCTGTTGATCACATTATTTGGCCTAGTCACTTCTTGTACCTGGGTTTTCTAAACCACACCCCATTCCTGTGAGTGACTGCTTTTCACACAATTCCACTATGTGTACTGCAGCAAAGTTTACTGAATCTGGATCTTTATTTGCTGAAATGGACAGATTGTAACATTTGCATTACAACAGCATTCCTGATCTACTACTTTGAAATGAGTACTGACTGACTGTTAAATTGACAGGCTGCAAGTTTGTCATTACTTTATCAATGTGTACTTGTACCTATGCCAGTGTTTACTGTAAAATGGTGCCTATACTATGAAAGCAATACTCTCAGGGTGTGAACCATATTCAATGCAATGTAATTGTAAGCTGTTTAGGTAGCTGACATTCTGCATGGGTATAAGCTTAGCACATCAAAACTCATACATAAACAAATGAGTGTTCATGGGCTTCAACTCACTTGTTCATGAGTACAACCTTGCTTATTATGTTGGCTAAATTTGCACATATGTGTAATAATGTGTTTCATAGACAAATGTTTCTACAGTCTCATTTATATAAGTAGTTCATAAACTTAATAAAGCTTTGCGAGCACCGCCATTTTGTATGCCACTGATTACCAAAATTCTGTGGAGACTGCCAGAAAGCCAAAATGTAAGCAAATAGTTTATAAAAAGTGTAGCTAGGAGCATAATAGAGAGAGTAATCTCAGAGAAAGTACCACATGGAGAAAACCTTTAGCTTCTAAAGGACTAGTATAACATGATTCTGTTACTGAAATTGCCTAGCTATCAAGTGCTCTCATATTATTGAGCAAAGCTTTTTGTTGTATATGCTGCAGTTAGCAATTCTTATTTGTCACAGCTAACTGCACCTGACAATAGCAATGCACAGGAGCAAGCTGTGTAGGCAGTACTGAATTGCAGTTAGCAATTCTTATTTGTCACATCTAAATGCACCTGACAATAGCAATGCACAGGAGCAAGCTGTGTAGGCAGTACTGAATTTCATGAAGTGAAACAACAGTCATCAGTTAGGACACAACCTATATACTCCCCTCACGCATACCATAACATGTCTGCACTGCAGTCACACATCTCTTGTAGTCTCTTAAGCAAGGCAGTCCACATTTCAGTATTTCTTGGCATGGAAAAAAAGCAAGACATGCAGATACACACACACACACACACACACACACACACACACACACACACACACACACACACACACACACACACACACACACATACACACACACACTTGAGCATACTTTCACACAAGAAGGACAAATAACATGGAAAACAATTGTAAGAGGTGAATCTCTGAGCAGGATAATTGTAGTAAGAGATAATTCATTATTTCTAGTAAATCGTGTTGCAGCATCAGCAAGACAGGCACAGGAAGCTTCAATGTTGGTGAGAACCATATGCTCATGGATTAACTTAAGATGTATGGAAAACATCTGCTTGGAAAGGGGAATCTAAGGCAGGCAGAGTGAGCTAAGGAGTAGAACCTAGTTTTGGCTGACATCATACCATAGGAGAAAGGAACTGCGCATTAGCACAGTGCAGGGAGAGAAGACATGTCGGCCCATGCTAGGAATAAGGCAAGGCAAGATGCAATTGCATGTAATACCAGAGGAGGTGGGTCTTGCACTGTTCAAAGTCTAACATCTGATGAAGAGTATTTACTGTCGCAATGAAGAAGATGACTGATGTAAAGGACAATGGCACTGTTTTTATTCAAGATGGCATGGATACTGGCAACTTGATCTGCATTCATCATGCACACAGGCAGTACAGAAGGTCAGTGCTGTCATGCAGTTTGTGTTAATATATTTATTCCTTAATGTGATGAATGACTGTGTATAAATTTGAAATGTTTCTCCATCAAGTACTTCAACATTATCAACAGTAGCTTTAAAAGAGCAATCATCACATGGTATGTATGAACTTCATTGATTTCCACCAGTAGTAATTATAAAAGTTTTAAAGACCAGTGAATATTTAGGCATAGATTTCTGAAGTACTTATTATTTATTTACAATAACAGCAACAGAACAGACGTCAATGACATGTTTTGGTGCACCACAGCAGACTCATGTTGACAGCAGAATGGCTGTCGACAATGGAGCCATTATCCTCATAGTCATAACATAGCCTGAGGGCAGTGGCACACAGTCACAAAGTCTACTGGCAGGGCCCCTGCCCCCTAAACAGATGATGACATAGTGCATTACAATGAAATGCCATTACCAGATGGGGTGGAATCCTCTCATACATAGCTAAACACTTGTTTCTTGAGGACCTGTGGAAGCTTTGGAGGAAGACATGACAATATCTGAACTTTAGTTACCAACTATGCAGGCTGCACACACGGGTTCTAGGAGAAAACATTCAGCACAACTGGTTCCAGAGACATATGAGACCTAGTTTGCATAACAACAGCTGTGCCTTGAAATTGTTCAAGCACAGGCTACACAACAGGCTACTGCAAATAAGAGTCAGGTTGAGATGGGTAGAGCACTGCAAGGTATATGTGAGGAAACGCACCAGTATATGGGAATGGTGCAGGTCAGGGACAATGCCCTGATGATCCTCACACAGAGCTTGGTTGATCATTTGGCATCCATGGCAACCTCTGTATGCACGTTAGTAAAGACTTACAATACACACCTCACTGATAGTGAATGATTTGGCCAAAGTTGGATTTTCATGCATGGTGCACAAGTAGGTTGTACACCACAGGTGCCCTAAGGAAGCACTGCATCCATGTGTATGTCAGGAGTCCCCCAAAAATAAGCCAGTTAGGTATGGTCAAAGTTCCACAACATGTGGTAAGACCTGTCAATCAAGGTCTAGTCACACACACCACTGCACTGACAAGAGCATCCCTAGCATCTAATAGGTCTTGTTATTTTTGCAGGTCAGTATCAAGCTCACATGGAGCCCTTGCTCTAACTATGGGACCATCCCCAACATTATCATTAGGGCACATTGCATGAGGCACAGTTTTACATACCATTAAACATACTTTGCCCAACACAAAAGTGTGGTAGAAGAAAATACAGCAAGCAAGAAAACAGCTAAACCAAATGCAAATCAATGCATGGTAAATGTACAAGGAATAAGAATGTTTGCACTTAGCTGCAGTGGTGAAAAAAAGACAACAAAAATATAAGACAAAATATGTCCTAAAACAAAAGAAAAAAGTACTGATTGCCAAAGTTCTGATTGCAATGTAGTGACATCAGAATACCAAGTCATATTAAATTAATTATGAAATCATCACAGCATCATTCTTCTTCACTATGGAAAGGAAGACATTTGTCTAGTTGTATAAACTGCTTCACATCCCTCCCCTCATTTATAAAACAATTCCCCAACTGGTATGCCTAGCACTTCTGCTTCTCTCCACTGAACATATGTGTAAATGATGATGGCTATGACCATATTAACTACATTTCAGATCTATATTACTTCAGCGAAAATTCAGTTCAATGAGTGGCATTTTTGGTTCACTTACATTGAACATGCTGTTCATTGAACTGTTCATATTGAGATTGCAGTACAGTGAGGATCAGGAAATTTTCCCTTTCCCCACTGTAGTGTGATCTTGGAAATGGTATATATAATTAGTGGGGGGTGGGGGGCACAGCCCCCCACAAGAGTGGATTTTGATGAACAGCATTTCCAATGAAATGCCGTTCGCTGAACTGTCACTTCGCTGAAGTGATATAGACCCTACATTTCTGTTTGGTGTGTAGAGAAATGTCTGATGATTGGTGTAGGTTAACCATGCATTACTGTGCATGGTTCACAGTAACAATGCATGCACTAAGTATTACTTTTGTGACTTTATCCTGTCACATAGTGAACATCATGTCCCATAGTTGTGCACTAGATGCCTCCCCTTTGCCTGCTCTACAATGCTTCATGCATGAGCCTGCCTGAAGTGGTATGGTGCTGTTGCCACCAGCTGGCCACCATTACTATAGCTACTCATGGAACAAACAGTAGAGGGAGCTGCACTGCCACCATCAGTCACTGATTGTGGTAGTTGTGCACCAGACTAGTGCATAATCATATAATTTAGAATGCAACAAGCAGTGAACATTCGGCAAACTGTAATAGTGTCATATTGAAAGGCCCACACCAACTTCTCCAAGCATTGGAAATGGGCTTTTAGTATTCCAAATACTCACTCAATGATTATGCATATCTAGGACAGAACAGTGTTAAAACATTCCTCTGCAGCTCTCTGTAGATTACAAACTGATGTCATTAGCCGAGATGCAAGAAGGTAGCCTATATCACCTAAAAGACATAAAGGAGAGGGGACACATTCAGATGGGGTGGTTACTTAATAAAACCTTACTCGCTATACAGAGGAATATCTATAAGGGAACTGAAATTATATAGGGTGCACTTATGTACTAGGTGTTTGTTCTGGATCCACCCATACAGCAAGTAGCTGTACAGTGAACTTGCGTATGCTGTAATCATGGATACTACCAGGATATTGGGCTGATATACTGGTGATACAGCCATGTGCATCACATACTTCCTGGCAGTTGATAGAATGGTAACTCTTCCTATTATAGTATCTCTCCCCCCTTTGGTCCAAGTGGGGCACTGATAGCCACATGGGTGCAATCTCTCTCACCAAGCACCGCAAACAAATGTGTGATTCCATAGAAGGCATGCATGGTAATGGCTAGGCCCTGTGGTGACACAGAGAAATGGATATGCTAATCCACATGCACTAGTAGCATTGTGAGGAACTGCTGCAGTATCTGATAGGCAGAAGCCAATAACATACCTAACGTATCCTCAGCCTGTCTCTGTAAGGTCCCCATAGCAAGTATAGTGAGAGCTACACATACTTTGGTATCTGCAGGAAAAGGAGAAATATGCATTTCCCCAATTCTAGTTTGTGGGCTGTACAGATTCATCAAAACCCTTATAATGTCCCAGTCCAAACAAAAGTGTTCAAACAGCTCTTGCTCCTCAAAGTAGTAGTAATTCTCCCTTTGTCTGTATTTCTTCCTCTGAGGCTGCCAGAAGCTGATCTGTGCACCAAGTTATGGTGTGACAGAAGCAAGCAGCTCAAAGCAGGATACAGCATGACTTACAGTAAAACCAGTTATCTTCACTGACTGCAAAGTGAGTAGAAAAGGCATGACTTCACTTTTTGTAGCATATCTATGCGACATGCATTTGCATAGGAAAATATTAATCTGAATCACAAAAGGCAGTAGGGGCACCCAATTTTAATATGATAGGCCTAGTGTTTGCATACATGTTCTCATTTACATGTCATTATTCTATCATTTGCATAGGACATTCTCTGTGACTTTCCAAATACTGCATACATGAATAACATTTAGTGCCAGATCCAGCACAAAGTGACCTAGGTGGTTGCCGAGTGCCTGGTGCATAACAAAAAGAAAAATGTGTCCCATCTACATCTCCCAACTCTGGCTACCTGGGTCCCACTCAGCGGCTTTGCTTTGATATAAAAAAACAGCTCTGATGACTTCTTTTTTATTGGCTCAATATTACTGGCCCAATGTGGAATGTGATTTCTGAGTCTGGAAGACTTTGTTTTACCTTGGATGCTTTGGCTAGTTTTTCCTCAAAATGTGGCTGTTGCTACATTAAACATCCTCTATGTAAGAATTCCAAACATAAATAGCTGACTCAGTACTTAGAAATGCATATCAACAGAACATCCCTGATTTTTCCTGCATCACAATTATGCCCTGCCTTTTGTTAACCAAGTAAATCCGTTTGTCAGTGGAAGCCCAGGAGCACTGTTTGATTAAGTGACTTGCTCAGTCACACAGTATGCAAATGCACCTTTAAAAGAGTCAAGCTCTGTACCCTTGACTCCATATAGTAGTTAAGTAAGATATCAGAGTCTTAATTCTCTGCATTAACTGCCAGATGTTTGTTAATGTCTTCAGTCTCTTGCAAATCAATGAGGATTACAGTCAATAATGCCATTCCTTACAGTTTTAGCTCGTCTTGTTCAGAAAGTGCATGTTAATGAAACACCTGCTGTCCTGTTTGTTTTTTTAAGTGAAATAGAGTTGTATGTCACTTAAGTCAGTTATTCATGAACTGCTTCCTCTATTCAACAGTACAGGGTTTGAATCCTTCTACCTCCGTTTGCTTACCATAGGACTTTCAGCAAGAGAGTTAACCAGACAGTACTTCCAGGTAACCCCTGAAAAGGGACACTACGTCCAGTGGGTTTACCTAATTAACAAATAATATTTAAAATTAACCCTTTGGGGGCCTTTGTGTCCACCATCTCCCCATTATTTTTTGATTTTGTCCAGAATTCTTGAAAAAAAGAATTTAAGAGGCATTTTGGTCTTTTCCTTGTAAAATGTGTGGCTTTCTGAGAAATTGTTGTGGGATTGTAGTCACTAAGTAATGGCAGTCATGTGAGTTTCGCACACTATTGCAAAGCTTATTATTTCTACATATCTAAGAGAAAAGTTCAAAATCTCTTCCTGATTTTCTATATTTGTCTCTGATTCTTGGGCTACGAAATTGAGAGGGCATAAGGGAGTTGAAGCAGGTTGCACTGTATGGTTCTTACATCAGTGAGATGATATATATTTCCTACCCATTACTTACTGATTTATTTATTTACTTAATCTTAAGCAGATATCTGAGGTATACAGTCATTCAAGTGGCTGTAATTGACTGGTGTGTGTGTGTGTGTGTGTGTGTGTGTGTGTGTGTGTGTGTGTGTGTGTGTGTGTGTGTGTGTGTGTGTGCGTGTGTGTGTGCGTGTGTGTGTGTGTGTGTGTGTGTGTGTGTGTGTGTGTGTGTGTGTGTGTGTGTGTGTGTGTGTTCATGTATGCCCATGTGTATGTGTGCAAAGGGAATAGTTCTCAATTGTTCCTGATATCCCTCATATTTGTGGTCTGTTCTTCATAAAATTTGCGGCTTTCTGGTAAAGTGTTGTGGATTGCTGTTACTAAAAAATGACAAACATGTTAGTTTTAAATATTATATCCTTCAGAAAATGCTTGCTTTTGTAAAACATCTTACACTAGCAACTTTCTAAGTATATAAGGCTAATTTGTTCCTGATTTTGCATCTTTGTCTGCAATTCTTGAGCTAAGACATTGAGAGTGCATTGGGGATGCAATGAATTGCACTGTGTGGTTCTCACAGCAGCAAGCTGAAATACACCTCTAGGTCATTATTTATGCATTTGTTCATTCATTTGATCATGATTAAACATCTGAGATGCATTCAGTCACAAGCAGTGGTAACTGATGGTCACATGTGTGTGTGTGTGTGTGTGTGTGTGTGTGTGTGTGTGTGTGTGTGTGTGTGTGTGTGTGTGTGTGTGTGTGTGTGTGTTTATATGTGTGTGCATAAATACTTATTTCCTGCATACCAGAGTAATTATAGTATAAAGGAAGGAGGTGATTGTAGTAAACAAGAGCATCATCATATGGGCCATGTTCTTTGCATATAAGTTTTGGTTGTTTTCTTTTGTTGACTGCTGACAGTGTGTTTATTATATGTCTGGGATTAAACTGGAGAGCATGAAGTCTATAAGTTTAATGTCAATATTTTAAATATGAATACATTTTTAAGTTAGATTACTTTTGCAGGCACACAGGTGTGAAATGCACCATGTTGGATTTCAGCCATTTCTTTGCCACTTAATGGGAATGAATACGGATATAATCTTTTAATGAGATGCTTCCTGTAGTGTAGGATTTGATTCTCTCAGCCTGCATTTGTCTAATGTGTGACTCTATCCAAGTCACATCACCAGGTGATACTCTTGGGTTGCCCCTGAAAAGGGACATTTGTGTCCAATGAGCTTTCCTGGGCTGTTTACAGACATGTTATATGTTTGTGTTTTGAATTCCTGAACACTTCACATAGCCACTATATTAAGTGCTTCCCTATATGATGTTTACCTATGAATCCTAGCATATCTCTTGTTGTTTGACAGGCTGCCAGATGCTCTTTCAATAAATATGAGTTTCATGGGAATAGAGGTTTACTGTTCCCATGCTAATCTATTTCCATTGTGAGAATGTTTTGCTTTGTTTAGCAAATGGCTGCCAATGCTTTTGCTATAAAATTTTAAATAAAAGCTTTAAATTAAATACAAATTTCTCTGATCACTGTAAAAGTAAAGAAGAAAAACGTATGCACACAGACAAGTCTGACCATTATTTTCTGGCAATTGAGAAGTGGCAGCCAAGATATGGTTGGAGGGCTCAGTCCATTACACTGCATAGGCCTCCATTTGACCATGATCCACCTTTGGTAGCATATCTTTGTGAATTAGATCTCACTTACACTTGTGTGCAAGTAGTGTACATACATGCTCTGTATATGTGCAATGTCTGTGAATAATGCCATACATCATATATTGCTGATTGCTGTGTCTCCGAGTATTCATCACCCTCTGAGGTACAGCAATCTGAGAGTTAGTACATACAAATAGGGGTACAGGAGGGCTTGCCCCCTTCCCCTTGCAAAAAAACAACTTTGAATGAGAATAGCAGTTGTCAACATTCACTGCACTCCTCTAATTTTGTTTTTTTGCTAATTCCAAAACTTCTTTAACAACTGGAAGTTCAGCCAAGTGGTAATGCATAGTATCTCCTTTGCTGTATTTAACATATCAGTCTTTACTGCTTCATGCTTTCCAGCTGTAACTCAACTTATGGTACAGAACTTGGTCTCTTTTCTTTACTATGTCATCAGGAATTTCAGCCTCATATCGTAGTGTGCACAAGTGCCACTGCTAGCAGTGGTAGTGGAGCACACCTTTAGGACTGTAACACTGTTCAGCTGATCGTGAACAAAGTGGCCTCATATTTATTGCCCAGCTCAGACTTTATTTCTTGATTCCCCCCCCCCACACACACACACACACACATACACACACACACACTCCAAGAAGAGACATATTTATTTATTTGTTTTTAAGGAGAAGAGACAGCATATCTTGGTACAAAATACAATGCAATGATTACCAGTTCACAGTCTTTGCTCCTGCGTGAACAATGGGTCAGTCTGTGTATTATATTTGTTGATATATTGATATATTTGTTTATATTTGTTGCCTTAGATATAGTTATAAATTGCTGATGTTATTTTGCTGTTAATGTTGATTTCTCCACAGGAATCAACATGTGCCTTTGCACTGCTAACTTTATTAATAATGCAATTGTCTGTTGTCATACATGAACAACTTCTGCAAACTACACACAAGCTTAGCAAAATATAAAACTCCTTAGTAATGCTGGTGGCTTTTTAAACAGACGTTATATGGTGTGACAAAATATTAGGTACTAAACAGTTCAGCTTTTTATGATTAACTCAATAACTTTTTTCTGCTGTATAGTTTTTTTCTGGAGAAAAAAAAACATAACTAGCTGGACTGTTGAAGCTGTGTACTTCAAATTGTTTGTAACATGCCTTCAACCATTTGGCCATTTAGGAGTCTGCATGTCCTCCCTGTGGTTGAGTGACCTTAAAGACATGCAGGTAGGTGCGCGTGTGTTAATGGGTATGCCTTCTTTGAAGGTTGAGCATTGGGCTGGCAACTCGGCACGGCAAAAATCCACTGCTAATCATTAGCGGACCGGAGTTCTGCTGTGGCGACCCCTAACTGGGAAAAGCCAAAACACATTACTAGCGTTGTTTTTCTTTACTAACTGCAAACTTCATAATCTACTACCCTTTTTTCATCATCATTGCTGGCATCTTGTCAAAAGTAGCCATGTGGTTGATAAAACCTGCTTTGTGAGTACTGTTGCATTATTTACATAGGGGTGATGATGTAATTCAGTGCTTTCTGATAATAATCTCCACTGGAGTACAAGAAAAGTCTTAGCACTGATGATTTTATGTATTAGTGTAAGTAGGTGGAAATCTCACATTGTTATTTACATAGCCCATACACATGTTTAAGACTGATGCAGTGTTGACCTGTTTGGATAGAGAGTTAAATTTAATGGCAATGTATGTTGAATACAGTGTACTAGCCAGCAATGTGTTTTTGTGTTTTTTTTTTTCTTTGAAGCATAGGCAATGAGAAGTGTACATTCCAACTATGCATCTGCAAGATATTTTAATCTATCACTGCTCTTCCTTTAAGGAGGTCACAGTCAATGCTTTCATGGCAGCAGTACAGGGGTGGATTTGTTTTTGCCTTTATATTCTTTTTTTTTTTTTTAACTTTCTTTTTATTAATTTTCATAAATCATGAACTTCTTACATCATGCAGATAATTATACATAGACATAACACTAGATATTAAAACTATATAAAAAAATGCTCATAACAGACTATTCTGTTTGAAATCATTACATTTTATCTAATAACTTTTTTAGTTTCATCCAGGATAACTTCCTATGTGCCATTCTTGTCGTTCTAGAAGCAAGAGTTAAAAGTTCTCTATTGCATACTGTTTTGGCCAATAATGTAAATTCAGCAAAAGATGCAATTGTTTTGGTTTTCCATTTTAAAGTATTGACTTTTCTTGCTATACCTAAAAGAGACTAGCGAAGATGCACTTGTGATTTTGGTATACAATCTGGCATTGGAGCATTAAACAACAAAAGTGCATCTGTTATTATACACTTGTCAGTCCACAATGCCTTTATAAAATCTCTAAATTTCTTCCAGAATGGGACAATCACTCGGCATTCAAGGAACATGTGTACCCAATCAGCACAGAGACTCTCATCACATCTCCAACAATTATGACTAGTTTTATTTGACATTATAGCAATTCTCTGTGGGGTAAAGAAAGTCCTGTGTAAAAACTTCCATGTAAATATTTTCCAATATGGAGATGATGTTGTATGATTGATTGACCTGAGTGTTAATAATTTATCATTTTCAGAAAAATTAAATCTGTTCATACTTTCTATATAACTCCATAAAGAGTCTTCAGGCTGTTTTAAGTCAGCTCTTAATGTTTTGTAAATCTTAGATAAAGAGAACCCCATGTTAAATTGTGATGTATTTAATTCACATAAAAGAAAGATTATTTTAGTCTGTAATAAAATATTAGTCACTTGGCTCATTTTAAATTCCTTTATTAGATGTTCCCTGAAAATGTGAATATTTAACCAATTATCTTGATTTGTGTTATACCTTGATAAAAGGCTTGTAGTGTCATGAATATTATTTGTACTTAAGCTACTGCAACTCTGTTTAATGCATTAAGGTTACAGAAGAAAGACACATAAACTATTTCTAAACAACAGTTTAATATTATTCTGATGGCACTCAGCACACCACTAATTTAAAATATAACATTAAATCATGTTCTTGTAAGATTATGACAAGATCGTATGTGCTTATAAGCCATTTGTTTTTATTTATATTATAATCTATATAGGGGATAAAAACCTCATAGCAGAGGAAGGAGAAACGGCAGAAAGTAATTATCTATAGAATAATAAGAGTAATTATATAAAAGAGGAAGAAAAGTTAGTTATATATATAGCTGTAAATATATTTTTTTAAAACTTGGGCAGGATTCACGAAGGCTTGCACGGAGTCTAAGAGTAGTGTAAGACTCAATGCAGCCTTTGCGATCCAGGAACAGCCCTAAAGTCTGTGAAAGAGACCAGCTAAAACGTCTCTTACACGGAGTGGGCGTGGATATGCTAATCACCTCACTTGCAGCTGAATAGCATGCAAATGAAGTAGATTAGCGATCCAGGAAGCCCAAAGCAGCCCGTGTAAGAGCCGTTTTAGCTGCAGAAATGTACTCAGTTGACAACTGAATACGTTTCTGCAAAAAACACAATGGAGCCATGTCAGCTCCAAATAAAGGGTGCATATGTGTCAGGCAGCATGCCAATGGCCATATATGTGGCCATTGGCAAGGTACCCCAATGCAAATAGGAGAAATAAATACTTTTTTTCCCGGCGATCGCTCGCCGGTGTTTAAACGCAGCGCAACCCTGCGCAAATGGGCTGCGCTATATAAAACATAAAAATGAAGGTTATAAACCCACAAATGTGGGTTTTATGCAATACATGGATTTACAATGCAGGGACCAGCAGACCAAAAACAACATGGCCACCGTTTAGTGGTTGCTAAGGGGGGAAGCTGAGTCTAAGACATGTAACTAAGCATTAGCAGGCAATCTGATGCAAATGAGTGTTAGGATACTGAATTCCACTGTCACATAGCAAATGAGCACATTCTGAGTAGTGTAAGAGTTACATAAGGGGGAGGAACAGAGTAGGAGATAGGTGACATCACAGGGGGGAATGGCAGAAAGAAATGCAGTTCATTGGAGGTCAGTGTTACATGACAGATGTCAGACACATATCATGGAAAGAGGAGTGCCACAACATAAGCATGGGAAAGTCAAGAAATGGAAGGTGTACACTGTTGCTTACACCAAAGTTTCTTGCTGGGCGTGCATGTGCACGTGTGCGCACCATGAAGCGTGAGTAGGGCAGTGTGTGCGCGTGTAAGGCAGACTGAGCATGTGGGAGCGTGTTTGGAGATGTTTAACACTGTTTGCACTGGTGTGCGCGCGTTTTAACCCGAATTAGCAGATTCTGAACCGTGTAAGCATGTGTGCGCACATGTAAGCCACTGTGAGCGTGTTTCTGCTGGTATGCACGTTGCTCCCCCCTGAGGAAACAGAGAGGAAAAAGGAAGCAACACACTTAGTAGGAAGCTAGCAGGGAATACTGTTGGAGCTAGCAGGTGAAAACAATTAGAAGCAGGCAATTACACAGGCAGAATAGTAGCTCAGCCAAGCACTTAAAACTCTGCAAACAGCAGTGCAGGATGTTTCTCTCAAGAGACACTGCAAGACAGGAGTAAGCTATTAGAAGTGAAAACTGAAAAAGCTGAACTCAGAGCAGAAATGTTAGGGGCTGCCATAGCTGTCATAATGAGACATAGGCGACTTGCTGAGGGTGGTGACAATGCAGATGGTGCCAGGCAACCCACAGTGAGGAGACGGAGAAGAGTGTACAGGCCCAGGGTCACCTACCATGGGTTACATGAGCTGGAGATAGTAGAGCGCTATAGAGTGGACAGACAGCTCCTGCAGCAAATAGTCGAGCTGTGCAGGCCACGCCTCACACACAGAACCAACAGAGGGGAACCCATCCCAGTGGAAACCAAGGTATGTGTTGGCCTAAGAATACTAGCAACAGGTACCTTCCAAAGACCAACTGGTGATATGATGGGGATATCACAGGCATCAGCCTCCAGGGTACTGCACCAGTTCCTGGATGCCATGTCAGCACATGTCGGTGATCATGTATATTTCCCCAATGCCTGTGAGGTATTGGCCAGCAATATGCGTCTCTTCCAGCAAATAGCGGAATACCCTGAGGTAGTGGGTGCAATAGACTGCACACACATATGCATCAAAGCACCAGCCGGTGAGCTGGGTAGGGCCTACATTAACCGCAAGGGCTTCCCCTCCATCAACTGCCAGGTCATGTGTGATGCCCAGGGCATAATAATGAATGTGTGTGCTGGCTGCCCTGGGAGCTACCATGATTCCCACATCTGGCATTTGACGCAGCTGTACCAGACATTTGCCAATGGGGACATCCCACACGGATGCAGGTTATGCACTGGAGCCGTGGCTGATGACACCCATCATGTAATAGAGCGTGTGTTTGGGCTGTTCAAGTCACAGTTCTGGTGTCTGGACACATCTGGTGGAGCCTTGCAGTACACACCAACTACATGTACCCAAATTGTCATGGTATGTGCTATGCTACATAATATGATCTTGCGAAAACAGCTGCAGCAGGACCAGCATAGGGCTGGGCCAAACAGCCCCCCACCATTGCCAAGGCCATTACAGGCAGAGCGTGACTCAGAGGAGGAACAACCTGAGCCTGCCCCAGTAGGCAGAAGGAGGCGTGCCCAGTATGCCCTGGCCTTGGCAAAGAGAAAACGCATAGTACATACACTGGCTCAGTAGGAACCCTGGGAATGATACCCCCTCTGACTCACTCAAATAATAACAGGGATGCCTAAAATGACATGACCTGCTCACAAACATGTACAGGGAGTGTAATATGTGCATCCGACAGAGGCAGCCCTGCAGCACCATCTGAGGCATGAATGCCATGTGTTAAGTAATGTAGCACCATGTACTATATGCACACATGAGGACCATGACTAACATCCTACCCTCACCAAGCATCATGCCACAATATGACAATGAGATGATCAATTGCAATAATTGGCTGAAGTATTGCAGTTAGTCAAAGGGGATCCAGTGTGTGCCAGCCTGGGATGACATGCTGAGCATGACATGATGCTCCACCTGCTAGGACTGGTGTGCACCTATCAGTGCAGGCCATATGGATACTGGCAAAGGCTGTTGTTACCCACAGCATGCCCTGAATAGGTAAGGCTCAAAACACAAACCTACCTCCATAGGTATCAGAAGGGATAAGAACCTAGATGTAATGCTACCCAATGTCAGAAGTCTAAACAGCAAGATGCATGCAGTCTAAACTCACCCAGTATGGAGAATGTTGATATCTGTGCTGTAACAGAAAACTGGGTCAAGGCTCACAACAGCACCCTAACACTACCAGGTTACACCTCATACTGTGCTGTACAGCCTCAAAACATGGAACAAGCTACAAAAGGAGGGTGACTAGCAATAATTGTCAAGGATAACCACACACCCATGTTGGTACCACAACAAGAATCAGCATGGACTAGCCATAGTCAAGTAACAGTGGCTAAAACTGCCTCCCAGTTTATAGCCTGCTACAGACTACCATCCCAATACCAGGAACTGCACCTGGCCTATGTTGGAATACATGAATATATCATGTCCTCCAAACCACATTATATTGGGTGACTGAAAATATCCAGACATAGACTGGGAGCATTATACTAGCTCCAACACTGTAGGACAAAAGTTCATAGAATCCATAAACCAAAATGCCCAGGAACAACGTACCACTCCCACAAGAGGGGTAAGCATACTGGATGTGATAATCAGCAACATGGGTACTGGATGGCAAGATGAGAAGTGTATTGCTCACTGGTAAGACCAGACCATAGAGTAATCACACTGGATATACACATCCTGACCACAGTCCCTGGCCAGAAAACCACTGTGAAAAACATGTGTAAAGCAAAAGTTGCACTCCTCCAAACTGATGTGGAATCCATTAAAGGCCCTGTGCAGGTGCAAAATATGGACCACACCTCAGAACCTGTTATACAGGCATTTCATGCACACCGCCAGGAATGCTTGGATTATGCAATCCTAAATTAAAACAAGACACAATGCCATACACGCAGGCATCTGGCATGGTGGACTCCAGCCATTACCAAACCATGCAAGAGAATGAGGAAGCTACTACATGATAGAGCAAACATAAAAAAAGAAGTAATCACTGATCAGTAGTATGGCAATAAAATATGTCCACACATACAATCCACTAAGGCCAGCTACAACAAGTTGAATCTGTGAATCTTGAGGCAATGTTACACCTGCCCCAAGTACACAGACAACCCTCAACTCCCCCCAAGAAATACAAATATATGTGAGAGATGCAACCATTTATCCAAACTGGAGGCTGAGCTCCCTCAACTCTGTACTCCCAAAACTAGTCAGGAGGAGAAGGTAACCACACACACCACAAACCCAGTCCCACATAGACCTATCACAACTGCAAACCAAAGACATAAACACAGAAAAACATTCCCAGAGGCCCAAATTACAAACACACCACACCAACAGAGGCCTCCAAAGCAGACACCCAATCAAACAACCTCCAAACATAGCACATGCAACACATAGTACACAAAGCTGGTGTGCCAAACAGTCACAGGCCAAAAGGAGAAACAACATGCCTGATACAGTTGTAATAGGTGACTCCATAGTGAGACACGCTGCTGTCCCGCACACCAGACTGAACAAGGGAAAGGGTACAGTAAGTTGCCTGTAGGCTGCTACAATACGCCACATAACACAAGTATGCAGGTCACCCCCAAAGCAAGTAGAAATATGATGCAGTCATAGTCCATGCTGGTGTGAATGACCTGAGATGTACCTCCCCAGACTACATAAAAAGAGACAAAGATGAGCTCTCCGATTATGTAGTCCAGGCCGGTATGACACTGACCGTTTGCAGCATCCTACCCTCACCAAGAATGATGCCACAGTACAAACACAGAATGATCAGTTATAACAAGTGGCACAATTACTGGTGTCATTCCAAGGGGATCCAATGTCTGTCTGCTTGGGATGTCATGATTGACAAGCCACGCAGCTGTTCCAGGGATGGCTTGCACCTGTTACCCCTGGGCGTCTGGATATTGGATAAGGCTTTTGCCACCTCCATAGAGCCTTTCGTAGGCAAGGCTGAAAAGACTAACCCACCACCCTAGAAAACGTAAGTGGAAAGAAACATAAGGGTAATGCTGACCAATGCCAGATGTGTAAACCTCAATATGCATGCTCCCGAGGCCCTCCCCAGTATGGAGAACATCGATGTCTGTGCAGTGACAGAAACCTGCTGCAAGCCTCCTGACAGCACACCAGCACTACCAGGTTATACCACATATCATGCGTTATGGCCCCAAAACCTGGAACAAAACATAAAAGGAGGGTGAGTATCCATATTCAGCACAGACACCCATACGTCCAGGTAACTGACAATGCACAAGGCATTGGAGTCTACCCATGTTCAACTAACCATAGGCAAGACTGCTGTACAGCCTGTAGCATGCTACAGACCACACTCTCACACACGGGAACCCCACCCAGCCATCCTGAAGACACTGGACAGTATGAATGTCCCACCAAATACCAAACAAGGTACTCACAAATTACCACATAGGTGGTAAACCATTATGTATGGAAGGAGTAATCAGGGACCTAGGGACACAAGTGGACAGTAACCTGTTATGTGATACTCACATTGCCAATGTGGCTAGGAAGACTGTCTATATTGGACACTGTATCATGAAAGGATTCACATCTACATCAAGAGAGGTCATTGTGCCCCTATACTGTTCTCTTATCAGACCCATAATCTAGTACAATGCCTCATTTGGGATGTACCTTACCTGACACCTGCAGCAGTTAGAAATACCTCAAAGGTACCTCACGAAGAGGATAAAGGGTCTGAAATATATGTCATATGCTGCCTGGCTGTAGACACCCCAGCTGAATGCAGTCACATACTGCCTACACAGAGGCATTGTATGTCTGTTGTACAAGGCCATGTCCAACACAGGAGTAATGGACATGCTCCACCCCAGAAAACTCAAAGCCATTGGAGCTGTGAGAGTGAGAGATGTCAACCTCAACACATAATGAAATAGGATGTGCTGGAGGGACAGATACATGACCCAGAGGCTCCCCACACCCTGGAACAGAATTCCACTCCATGTTAGGCAGAGCCCCTCACTGACACTCTTCAACAGGAATCTTGCCAAGTGGATGGATGATCGTAGATTTACACTGGGGGTCTTCACTGTGTCATGTCCAGACAGAGGCACAGCAAAGCAAATCATAAATGGCCATAATATTCACATAGCAAGGGGTGGCGAAAGCCACACACACTCTGGCTAGGCTTACAAATGCCCTAGGGTGGATAGCCTACTATGAACCTATGAACCTATGAAGATACAAATTGTACAGGACACTAAGGATAATCCCAAGGCTACCTCAACTGATGGTAGGAACCGTATTGGGAATTCACAGATATGCTCTGAATCACACAAATATTACAAACAACATACCAAACACACACACATATTGCCAACATACATCCTGACAGGTGCAGTGCAACCCCCCCCCCAGAATGCAAAGTATCTATTCCAGCAGACTGCTGGCCCCCTGACATTGCAGATGCTGAGGTAACAGCCAGCATCTACAAAGCAAAACACACAGTAGCAATGGTATGAGATGGTGTCCTGGGCTGAGTCCAACGTGGACTCCAAGAAGAATGGAATGCCAAATCACACTACTGCTCAATGTCAGCCTTACCACAGGATATGTACCCAAAGAGCAGTGTACAACAACAGTGGTCATTCTCAACAAAGGTGTTGCCTGAATGGATACTGAAAACTACCACCCCAGAATCCTGAGAAGCTTGGTCTGCACAGCTATGGAAAGGATCAGCATGTACCGCAGACATAAAGATATTGGGGACCTACTGACACCGGACCCTACCCATTTGGCTTTCTTAAGTGCAGATCCTGCCCCTAAACATGTTTGACTCATTTGAAACAGTCATTAAGGTCATTGATGAGGGCAATGTGGTCCACACAGCATAGCTGGACCTTGCAAAGGCTTCCATACAATACCCTACGTGTTCATTATAGATATGCTCACCAGCTTAAATATAAACCCCTATGTCAGTAGAGGGGTTGCAAACCAGACCAAGGACAGAACTGATATGGTCAGACATGCTGCAGCCATGTCAGACTACAAACCAGATATAACTGGCATCCCACAAGGCTTGGTCCTGGGACCTTCCTCATTTGGTATATATGTCCCATAGGTACAGGCCAACATGGAAGGACTATGTCTGAACATGTTTGCAGAGGACTACAAACTGCCCACCATATCTGACCCTCCAGCTGACACAAGCATCCCACAAAAGGGCCACATAGAAACAGACAACTGGTGCCATAGCCATGTCAGCAAGCTAATTGCAGAAAAGTGTATAGTCAACCCCCATGGATATACAGTAAGTGCCCACCAATTACCACATAGGTGTTAACCCATTACGTACCTAACATGTAATGAGAGACCTGGGGACACAAGGTGATAGATATCCTGCATTAGACAAACATGTGGCTGTAGTGTTTACAGAAACATACCATAAACCCACCTAATCATTAAGGTTGTCAGATCTAGATAAGGGGAGGTCATTGTGGCTCTGCAGTCATCCTTCATCAGCGTTACAATTGACTACAATAGCCCCTGTGGGATGTACCTCAGCAGACACCTCCATCAACTGTAAAGTCCCCAACAGTACCTCACCAGGAGTATCAAAGAGCTTGAACAGATGCCATGTGTTGCCTGATTAAACAAACTGCAGCTACACACACTGCCATACTGCCCACCCAGAGGCAAGCTGTGCCTGATGTATAAAGCCATGTCCAAGCTGGAATCAATAAACATGCTGCACCTTGTCCAATCTGAATGGCAGTGAGCTATGCACATGAGAGACCTGAACCCCAGCACTGACATACATAGAAAAAGCTGTACTGCATGGTCCATAACACAGAAGCCACCCCCACTCATGAGTAAACTCCCAGTACAGGTTATCCATAGAGTCACTCATCAATTCTCCTCAAGATGAATCTTGATGAGTGGATGGGAGATGGTAGGTTTACCCTGGGTATCACTGTTATGTCACAGGTAGATGGAGGCACAGTATACTAACCATGACATATGTCATGACAAACTCCACTTACAATGTGTGTCGAAGGACAAACACACTCTCCGACTAGCATTAGAAATGGCCTAGGGCACATCGCTAGTGTTTGCAAATGTACACCTATGTTGTGGAATACACTACCAATGTTGGCCAAGCCTGGTTTAAGTAGTTAATATCTGAACATAATGCAACATGGTCAGATGTGCACAACTGGCCCCTAACCAGGCTGTTGTGCTCACTATGGAAATGTAAAGCAGTGATAGGACTAAAGCCCAGGATACTGTCCACTACAGTGAAAGTACTGAACCAGTACACTATATGGTACTACAGTGTTAGGTCAGTATGAAAGGATGTTGACAACTGTATGCAAAGTATCACATGCAAACCCTGCAGGCACAGTATAATCCCTGTTGTGTTCACACACAAATCAGTTGGACAGTAACTACACAACATGACACACAACACACAACCATAAACGGGAGATATTTGTTGAAGTTCACACTCATCCACAAATGTGGTGGGCTGCAGAGTTCAACATATGGAAAGCTCACACTGGGCATGCTCGCACACTTTGATAAATGAGACATATGTTAGACAACATGCCATGGGAAGGCTGAACTGGGCATGCTCACACACTTAGGCCAAATCTCAGTTTAGCAGTTGGCCACACATATCTGGTATTTGCGTGTTATTCCAGGAACCAACCACATTACAGCAATCTGCCCAGTGCACACAGTTAAATGACTACAGAGACATACGTGATATAGTGGATCCCTCCCATATGCAAACATCTTCCACAGATACACAAGTTGTTCATACAAACAGGGAATACTATGGCAATAAAGAGCTGCAAACAGTCTATCAGCAACAAATAATGTGCATCTGACAATTAAACATATGGGTGTAGAGGTCAACAATAGGCTGTTTGCCCTAGGGAATGACAGCTTAGCCAGAGTGTGCTTGGCGTCTGCCTCCCCAGTACAGTAGGCTACTGTGCCACTGTAAAGTAGGTCACATAAGGCACCATGTGAGGCTAGTGTGCTGTGCCTCTGTCAAGCAGGGACACAGTGGAGATTCCAAGGTTTGAATTTGCTGAGCCACAGCCATGTTGTTGGTGTGTGCTGAAAGAGGGTTGCTGAGGACCTCTAACAGTAAGTGGGCATCAATAACAGACTGAGGGAAGCCTTATCTGCATTGTCTGGACAATTTCACTGTCAACACTGTGTCATGATGATTATGAGGGATTGAAGTGCCATGACGGTACTGTTCAGAGATGTCCTCTCTCTGTGGGCTACTCTCTGCAATGTATTAGCTCACTCTGCCTGTTGGACAGCTCATATATGGCTGGTGTACATCCGACAGGTGTCCTGTTGTGGAGCAGTCATGGGTATATTTGGGATATCATGATCAATGCAAACCTTCCACATGCTCATAGAATGCAATTGTCAAGGATTATGCAGAGTGACCTGTATACTCCCCCAGCATGGGTCCTTTGAAGTCTTCCACCCCAGTCTTCACAAGTGTAAAGTCTGCTTTTGATAAATACAGTTTGTTTGGAGTGACAACCTTGCCTGGGGGTGGGGATGGGATATGGATGGCCAGGGAAAGGTGGGTATGGTCAGATATCAACAATGGTGGTCTACCTCTGGTGTGGAACAGTGAGTACCCATGTTGTAGATGGTCAGGTGCAATATGTATTCCCCCTTGTGGCTGTGGTGAGTGGTTCTGCCATAGCACATGGACTCACAAATTGTAGTGGCTGTAGGGTAATGTTGTAGAGGCCTGAGTAGTTCACACACACAATATGCCTGTACCTGACGTTAACAACTGGAATGGTATATGTGAACACCTGCATATCTTGACACTGTTCCCAGGGAAGCAAAGTGTGTGTCCTGGATGTGGGAGGGGTGGTCAGGACTGGTTGTGTTGTGTGTTACAGGTCCTGTGGTCATGAAGCATGGTATAAAACATAACCTGCCAGTGCAATGTGCATATCTGACCCTGACGTAGGTGGCTGCAAATGCATATATATGCTATCCCCCACCTGACATGTACTAGATGTACATACCTCTGTAGAAATAATGATGTCAGCACCCTATAAATACTGCAGGTGCAGAACAGATGCCCAGTAATTCGGATAGTGTTCTCTGCTAATACATCTCCTTCAAGTGTCATAATATAGTTAGGTAGGGGTTTGAATCTTGCAAATGCTGTGGGTGAGCGGGGTTGGTGTCTGTGTAAGGGAAATGTCCCTTTTGGCAACTGGGAAAACACACTACAGGATGCACATTCCCCTTTCTAAACACTGATGATGTCAGCACCCTATAAGTACAGCAGGAGAAGGGAAACCTCCCAGTGATGCAAATAGCGTGCTCCGCTAAAGCGTCTGTCTCGAGTGTCATAATATAGTTAGAGAGGGGTTTGAATCCTGCAAATGCCCAGTATGTGTAGAGGGGGTTAGTGTGTGTGCAAGTCTGTATGAAAGAAATGTCCCTTTTGGCAACTAGGAGAACACACTACAGGATGCACATTCCCCTTTCTAAACACTGATGATGTCAGCACCCTATAAGTATAGCAGGAGAAGGGAAACCTCCCATTAATGTGAATAGCACACTCTGGTAATGCGTCCGTCTCGAGTGACATAACATAGTTAGGTAGGCGTTTGAATCCTGCAAATGCCCAGTATGTGTGGCGGGGGTTAGTGTGTGTGCAAGTCTGTATGAAAGAAATGTCCCTTTTGGCAACTAGGAGAACACACTACAGGATGCACATTCCCCTTTCTAAACACTGATGATGTCAGCACCCTATAAGTATAGCAGGAGAAGGGAAACCTCCCAGTAATGTGAATAGCAAACTCCGCTAATGCGTCCGTCTCGAGTGACATAACATAGTTAGGTAGGGGTTTGAATCCTGCAAATGCCCAGTATGTGTGGAGGGGGTTAGTGTTTGTGCAAGTCTGTATGAAAGAAATGTTCCTTTTGGCAACTAGGAGAACACACTACAGGAAGCACATTCCCCTTTCTAAACACTGATGATGTCAGCACCCTATAAGTACAGCAGGGGAGGGAAAATCTCCCAGTAATGCGAATAGTGTTCTCTGCTAATGCATCTGTCTCAAGTGTCATAACATAGTTAGGTAGGGGTTTGAATCCTGCAAATGCCCAGTATGTGTGGAGGGGGTTAGTGTGTGTGCAAGTTTGTATGAAAGAAATGTCCCTTTTGGCAACTAGGAGAACACACTACAGGATGCACATTCCCCTTTCCAAACACTGATGATGTCAGCACCCTATAAGTACAGCAGAAGAAGATAAAACTCCCAGTAATGCGAATAGTGCACTCTGCTAATCCATCCATCTTGAGTGTCATAACATAGTTAGATAGGGGTTTGAATCTTGCAAATAACAAGTGTGTGTGGGCGAGAGTGAAAGTAGTGTGTGTACAATTACATGTGTGAAAGAACTGACCCTTTTGCCAACCAGTACAACACACCAGCTGCTGCATATTCCACTCTCTACACAGAGATGATGTCAGCACCCTACAAGTACAGCGGAAGAGGGCAAATCTCCCAGTAATCCAAATAGCACACTCTGCTACTGCGTCTCTCACTACTGTCATAGCACAGTTAGTTACGGCATTGGATTCCAGAAATGCCACGTGTGTTTTTGTCACACAGAATACCCATGTGTGTGGGTTGTTGTTCACGATAATGCATGACATCAATTAAACCAGTAATGGCAATGGACACAGATGATGTATGTGTGTGCCAAATACACATATGTACCTGTGACCTTCAATAGTTACCACGTCTGAGGCCTGCCACATGTGAATACATGGTATTTGCACTGGATAACATTATGACTGTGGTCTTCTGTGCGGGTGCTGCATGTGGTATGTGTATATACAGTGTGATATGTAGATGGTATCAACCTAGCAGTGAGGGATACACATCTGGTCTGGGGCATATAGTCTACATGTTGTTGATGAACAGGTGCTGTATGTTTTCACCTGTTGTGGGAGTGGTAACAGGTTGTTCCATAGCAATGCAGTGACTACATGCTAGGAACCTTTCAGTTAGGGTGTTGTAGCTACAGTAATTCATCAGCATTTAGTAATACGTCAGCATTCCCGGTGAGGGTATGATGCCAACCAAGGTCAGGGTCATACCAGCCTGTGCCACATGCTCAGAGAGCCCTTCCATGTTCCCTATCATGTAGTCCAGGGAGGTACATCACAGGTCAGCCATAGTGGCATGGACAATGACTGAGTCATATGTGTCCATGCCTCTGACTGACCTGTATGCTTGTGTTATGTGGTGGACCATAGTGCCCCACGGGCATATCACTGTGACCTTCACCTTGTCCAGCCTGGTGAGCATGACCTCACTGTACCGGACAATAAAGGTACCTAACACAACTGTAGCAGGTGTGTTGTCTAGCCGTACATGCTGTGACTGTTTGACACACAGGATTTGTGTGCTATGTGTTATGCGTGATGTGTTCTGGCATAACGTATGCCTGTGTGCCAGCTGCAGAGGTGTCTGCCACTCAGGCAGGATGCTATTCTTAGGCTCCATGAATGGCCCAGTGTGTTTATGTGCTTGTAATGCTGTCAGTGTAGGTCTACATCAGACTGGTATTGTAGTCACTGTAGTATTTCATGCCACCTGACAGGTTATGCCAGTACTGGGTTCAGAGTGCTTAGTCCCCAGTTTGGCTATGTGGTTCCATCTCATACATGTGTTGTACGTCCATGTGTAGGGGAGAGGGTTGACTGTGTACATGTGGCAGCTGTGACATTGCCACATGACCCACATATTCCACAACTGTACCATAGAGGTGACTGACAACTGACCTTTGCACATGCTACCATAGTATTGTGATTGCCATGGTGATTAACAGCACATAGAGCCAATGGGGAACAAGGTACATAGGTTTATAGGTTCATACTAGGCTATCTGCCCTAGGGCATTTATAAACCTAGCCAGAATGTGTTTGGCTGTCGCCATCCATTGTAAATTTATCTTGATATGCCCTTTTTCGAGGTTAGTATACTGTGCCTCTGTCTAACAGTGACACAGAAGTGATACCCAGGGTAAACCTACGATGTCCCATCCACTCATCATGATTCCTCTTGAAGAGAGTCAATGAGGGACTCTGCCTAACCTGGACTGGGATTTTATTCCAGAGTGAAGGGAGCATCTGGGTTATGAATCTGTCCCTCCAGCATGTCTTATTTATTTCAGTGCTGAGGTTCAAGTCTCTCGAGCATGTAGCTCGATGGGATTTGGATATTCTGAGGTGCAGCATGCCCATTAATTCTGGGTTTGACATGGCTTTACACATCAGGCACAGATCGCCTCTGAACAGGCAGTATGCCACTGAGTAGAGCTGGAGTTTCTTTAACCGGTCAGCATATGGCATCTGTTTGAGCCCTTTGATCCTCTTGGTGAGGTACTTTTGGGGTCTTTCCAGTTGCTGCAGGTGTCTCGTAAGGTACATCCCAACAGGGGTATTGTACTCAATTATAGGCCTGATGAGGGATGAGTAAAGAGGCACAATGTCCTCCCCTGATCTAGATGTGAATCCCTTCATGATGAGGTGGGCTTTATAAAAATGTTTTTCTAACCACTTTGGCCACGTGGTTGTCAAATGAGAGATTGCTATCAACTTGGATCCCCAGGTCCCTAATTACTTCTTCTGTACTTAATGTATTACCACCTATGTGGTACTTTGTGGGCACTATGTTTTTGCCAAGGGGATGACTATACACTTTTTGGCATTCAGCTTCAGGCCATGGCTCTGGCACAAGTTGTCTGTTTCTATGAGGCTCTTTTGGAGGATGCTTGTGTTGGCTGGAGAGTCGATCATGGCGGCCAGTTTGCAGTCAACTGCAAATTTGGTCAGCCACAGTCCTTCCGTGTTGGCCTGTACCTCCGATAAATATATACCGAACAAGAGAGGTCCCAGGACCGAGCCTTGTGGGACACCACTTGCAACTGGTTTGGAGTCTGGCATGGCTCCAGCAATTCTAACCATGTGGGTTCTGTCCTTGAGCCAATGTGCAAT
Organism: Protopterus annectens; assembly: GCF_019279795.1. Lineage (NCBI taxonomy): Eukaryota > Metazoa > Chordata > Ceratodontiformes > Protopteridae > Protopterus > Protopterus annectens. Next base: position 1,068,298,315 of record NC_056744.1, on the reverse strand, counting down.
CCATCTAGTGACATAGGGCTTTATATTTAAGCTGGTGAGCTTCTCTAGAATGCCCGAGTGGGATATTGTATCGAAGGCTTTTGCGAGGTCCAGGTAGGCTGTGTGGACCACCTTCCCCTCGTCAATGGCCTTGGTGACTGTTTCAAAGAAATCAACCAGGTTTGAGAGGCAGGATCTGCCCTTAACAGAGCCAAACTGGGTATGATCCAGTGTCTGTAGGTCCCCAATATCTTTATTTATGAGGTCCATGATGATCCTTTCCATAGCTTTGTAGACGAAGCTAGTCAGGCTTATGGGGCGATAGTGTCCAGGATCTGTTGAGGCACCACCTTTCTGTAGAGGGACCACTGTTGCTGTACGCCACTCTTTGGCCACATATCCTGTAGTAAGGCTGGGATTGAACAGTAGTTTTATGTTTGGGTGTAGCTCTTCTTGGAGTTCATGTAGGACACAGCCCAGGACACTGTCTGGTCCCATTGATGCAGTGTTTATTGCTTTGGAGAAAGCGGCTCTTACCTGAGCATCTGAGATGTCAGGGGGGAAGCACTCTGCTGGGATAAATATTTGCCCTTTCGGTGTGGAGGGGGGGGGGAGAAGTTTGCGCTGAACCTGTCAGCTAGGATGTTGGCAATGTCTGTGGGTTTGGTGTTTCTATTGATATTTTGGACTACCTCTGAGCATATCTGGGAATTACCACCCAGGTTCCTAACATAACTAAAGAAAGCCTTGTGATTATCCTTAGTGTCCTGTGCAATTTTCTCTCGAAGCTGGCCTTAGACAATCGTATGAGTGCCCGTAGTTTTTTGCTAATACTTATCAGTGATGCCATCCCTTTTTGGGATTTTGCTGTATCATTTAGTAGCTTCCTCCATATATTATATAGTTTGTTTATGGCTGGGGTCCACCAGACAGGACATCTGCCTTTGGAGGATTGGGTCTTGGTTTTATTCGGGATCGCATGATCCATGCATTCCTGAAGGTGTCCATAGAATGCGTTTATAGAGGAATCTGCGGTCTGGTCCATATTTTCCACAGGCCCGGGGGCTTTGAAGGTTTCCACCTCAGTTTTGAGGAGTGTGAATTTGCTTTAGAGAATTTGTTCACTATGGTTTTCTGGGCAGGAGGTGGGGTCGGGATGTGAATATCCAGTGAGATTAGTGTATGGTCTGATCTTACCAGTGAGGGATACACTTCTGGTCTGGGGCATAGAGTCCCCATGTTGGTGATGATCAGGTCCAGTATGTTTTCCCTTCTTGTGGGAGTGGTAACAAGTTGTTCCATAGCATTTGAGTTCATATATTCTAGGAATCTTTGGGCTAGGGTGTTGGAACTAGAGTCATGCTCCCAGTCTATGTTTGGGTAGTTGAAGTTGCGCAATATAATGGTGTTTGGAGAGACCTTCATATTTTCCACTGTTCTCAGGAAGGCCGAGTGCAGTTCTTGGGTTTGGGAGGGTGGTCTGTAGCAGGCTATAACCTGGAAGGCAGTTTTAGCTATTGTTAGTTGCACATGGATAGTCTCTGATGCTTGGTGCTTTGCCACCAACCTGGAGGTGTGGGTATCTTTGATGAATATCAATACTCCCCCTCCTTTTGTGGTTCGGTCCAAGTTTTGGGGCTGAAAGGCATGGTATGAGGTATAACCTGGTAGTGCTGGGGTGCTCTCAGTAGCCCTGAACCAGGTATCTGTTACTGCACAGATATCGATGTTCTCCATGCTAAGGAGAGTTTCGAGTGCATGCATCTTGAGGTTTAGACTTCTGGCATTGAGTAGCATTACTCTTAGTTTTTTATCCCTTGTGATACCTATGAAGGTGGGTTTGTCATTTGAGCCTTGCCTAACAAAGGCACTATGGGGGTAGCAAGAGCCTTTGCCAATATCCGAAAGCCCAGGGGTGACAGGTGCAAGCCGTCCCTAGCGAAGCAGGTGGTTCAACAGAAGATGAGTATGTGAGGGTGTAGTGCCTGTGATAAGTTAGCAGTGGCATATATGACTGCTCACGTGGACAAATGCCAGGTAAGTCATATGCAATGTGTCACAGGCAACGTGCATGTGAACAGGACAAACAGTGACGTTCTGTCAAGTGAGACATGGACATACATATGGTAAGCTATGCAGATGTCACTAGGAGTCCACAGAAGCTCTGTAACTATGCATTGCAGGTGGGATCAGTATTCCAGGGTAATTGCAAGCAAACATGCATGCAAACAAAGCAACAGTAAGCAGGGCTGCATGTAGTCCATTGTACAACAAACAAGCTTTACCACTTCCAGTGGGTAACACTGCAAATATGCAGGCACTATGCACATGTACATGGAAATACACAGGTCAGATGGCTAGGGTCCAGTCTCAGCACACACAAGTGTACAGACCATGTACCGTCAGGATGTACAATAACTGGATGGAAACCCATGTGCTCATACCTGCAGTAATACACATGTCAAATAACAGACACTGAGCCTTCATTCATGGTTACATACTTAGTAGGATGTATGCTACCTGGCCTGCCACTACAGTATCCCTGACATGTATGGGGACTCTCCCTCCTGTGACAGTTAGTTTTTGTGTTGGGGCTGTCTAGCATGGTATGAGATGTGAGCTTGCAGTGCTAGGGTGCTCCTGTGTGTCCTGTACCAGTCGTGTAGTACTGCACACATATCAACATCCTCAAACATCCGCATTGCAGAATCCAGTGTGAGCAACATGCCACTTGCAGTTCACATGTCCATCATTGCATATTAATACTTTCATTACCTTATCCCCTGTGTTACCTATGTATGTAGCCTTCTGTTGACATCCTTACCACCAGTATGCCAACATGTGCAGATGATACACTATGGTACTTACCATGGGTGTAGACAACAGTACATGACAATCATACCCTTACTGCATCAGACATGCTGTGATATACCCACAATTATTTCAGCACACAGTACTATTAACATGATACTATTACTACACGTCTATGTAGTCACCCTGTGCATCAGCAACATGTTAACCTGTTTTTTAACATTTTTATATATTTTTTATATATTCCAAAAGGGACATCCTTAAGTGGGATGAAATGTTATTTTTACTTGGAAATCCTTGAAATTGTTACTTTTTATGTAACTGTGAATGTTCCTTTAAATGCATGAATTCATTCTAATTGATTATCTCAGAAAGCTGTGTTAACTAATTAATTAATTATATTATTAAGAAAATGTATACTTATACTGTGATAATATGTTGAGTTTCTGTGATCCTTTGAAGGCGAAAGGCCGAGGTACCAGATCCGAAATAAAGAGCTGGTTTTTGGTCTTGGACTACGTTTGTGCTTTTTCAACATGTTAACCTGTACCTGCACCGATGTTACAGATTTCAGAAGGTGGCACAGTTTCATCATATGCACAGGGTGTGAACTTGGTATGCCTGAGTCAGCCACCGATACCACCAATTGACATGTATGTGTATGTGTGTTGGTGAGGGACAGCAGTACAAGGTGGGGCAATGTTGATGCAGTGTGTGCGTGTATGCGGTAGCCCTAGGTGTTGTCAATTCGCATGTGTGTATGGATGCACACAGTTCCACCACATGGCTGCCATATACTGGTGTTTGTGGACAGCCACAGACTGTACCTGCCAGGTCATACAGATCAGTGTCTCTGGCCACGGACACGGTACCTGTGCCTTGCAGGGGTGCTATGGACTGTATCCAGTACCAACCCAGACTGGGTACTGTCATCAGAAGCAGGTGTTCATTGACTGGACACAGATCCCTGTCGGGCCTGGCCAGAGCCACGTGCACATGGTCTTCTGGGGAGGTCTGATGACAGCACAGACCCAGAATTGCTGGGGCTGCTGCTGGCACTATGGGGGTGGCCGCGGCCCTGTTGTCATCCGTGATGACTGCCAGCTGCTGCTGTTGCTGGCATACACCCACATCGACTCCTCAACTGTCCACCATCACCCTGGCTCATGGACATGTAGTTGTGGAACCGGTCTAATATGTCCCCACAATGTCTGTCTATGACATCAGTGAAATTACGGATGGCAGCTGCAATGTCACGCATACTGTCAGTCATGGCTGTGCAACATGCTGTCAGCTCCCTCAGACCCTGTCTGGTGTACCGTTCCATACGTGACTGTGCCTGCATGACAGCCCCAAACATAGCTGAGGTTGTAAGACCTCTGTGGGCACGTCTGACAGGGGCAGTACGCCCACGGATGCTCCCATGAGAACCCCTGGACATCTGCCTGTGTGGTACCATCTCAGGGCCATGCCCATGGCTGCTGTGTGGGGAGGCATGTGCCACAGATACCACATTACCCTGGTCAATGCCCACTGTATGCTGTCCATCACCTAGGGACATTGGTGACAAAGAGTGCATTGGCAGGATAACTGTGCACATTGATGGGGTTGACAGCTGTGTACTGTCAATCGGCTGACCAATGGTGGACCCTGGCATACCTTCCTGTGCCATTACACAGATGTCATCATTATCAGTACTCATGGCACTTGATTCAGGTTCCCTGCTGCATGACACCAGAGCAGCACCAGAACCTGTGGGAGGGAAACAGGAAAAGCAGTTTACAATGTCCACACAATATTACCAGAGATGCACACATCCACACATGCACAGGTCCAGACATGCACATGTGCACACATGCACACATGCACAGGTGCACACATGCACACATGCACAGGTGCACACATGCACACATGCACACATGCACAGGTGCACACATGCACACATGCACACATGCACACGTGCACAGGTGCACACATGCACACATGCACAGGTGCACTGGTGCACACGTGCACACATGCACACATGCACATGCACACATGGACACAGGCACACATGCACACGTGCACACGTGCACACATGCATGCATGCACACATGCACACATGCACAGGTGCACACATGCACACATGCACAGGTGCACACATGCACACATGCACACGTGCACACGTACACATGCACACAGTTGCACACAGTTGTACACTACTCAGTATGCGAGATATTAACACACAGACACAGACACACCTGCATGCATACACAGAGCACTACTAAGTGAGCCTAATATTACTATTACTATCAAGACTATTAAAGGTATTGTTAATGCACACTCGCCAGCATGGATAGGCTGCATTGCTGTTACACCGGAGGGACCTGCAGAAGTGAGGAAACTAATGTCAGTGGGCACAACTTTGCCATTGTTACTGAGTATGATACAGGTCAGTAGTACAACAGTCGCCTTTCACAGGTCAGCTGCTGATATTGAGGATATTACACTTGCACATTAAATACTGTGATGACAGCTACAAACCAAGGACACACCTCACACATGCATTAACTACCAGTGTACACAACAGTCAACTATACATATGGCATATTACCTGCACGCTCATAGTCTTGCTGCTGCGTGGCTCCAGCCTCCATCATAATGCATGTCTGCTTCTGTTGTTGTTGTTGGTGGACTGGAGCCACTACACTCATGAGTAGTCCCTCCAGTCTGGTGAGTGGGGGATGTGTAGCCACCCCACCACCTGTGGCGACCTGTTGCCTGTGGATATCCGATGCACGCTGACGGACATTTCTGATTAAATCACTGCAGTGATGTCATACCTGCTCATATGTCCTATTATGCGTGCCTATGTCATTTACCCAATGGACCAGGTCTTGCCACAGTGCAGCCCTCTCCTGCTGATTCTGGCTGGTGCGGGAAAAGAGTATTGCATAATCCCACACCAGGCTCTGGTGTATCTCCTCATCCTCAGCTGCGGAGTAAGCCGGATTCCGCGGGTGAGCCATCTTCCTGAAAAGGAAATAACCTGATATCAGCAATATATGTCAGCAAAATTTGGCACACATACTACACATGCTGCTCGACTGTTATGATACAACATATCTCACATATATAGCATCTGTCTGTCTATTGGTGGATACACATGTAAATGGCCAGGTATCAGTGCTCAGCCAGCAACTGTGCAACAGTACTTGGCACACTCCATATGACATACTACCAAACCCCAGCAGTCAGAACACTGATTCAGGCCCAGAGCACCTCCTCACTCTGGAGGTTTGTATGTAGGTACTGTATGGGCTACATCATCAACTACTGTGAGCTGACCACAAACTAATTGCCCTGGATATACATATCCCACCTCCACCACCAGCACAAATGACTATAGTGAATAACATTGCAAGTGCAAACTTTACACTTTGTAACAGTGACATGGTATCCTTTCATCCCACTGGACCAGTGGAAGACACAACCCACAATGATGACCCCTTCACAAATTCTTTCTATGGACATCTCCGAGAATGCATGGATCATGCAATCCCATATATGACCAAGACACTCTCCATAAAGGGACAACATCCTGTCTGGTGGACCCCAGCCATAGACAGATTGTATTACAAAAGATGGAAGCTACTGCAAGACAGAGCATAATTCCATAACGGGAAGGCATGTCTGAGCAGCACTAGTAAGGATCTATTTTCCTTCATACAAACATCCATGGGCAACTTTGAGAGGGAAATCAAGAGGGACACTACAAATAACCACAAGGCCTTCTTCAGTTATGTTAGCAACCTGGTCAGAATCCCTCCACTATGCTCATAGTTAGTACACAACAACAAATAATTCACTGAAACCACAGATATTGACAACATTGTGGCAGACTGACTGTAACATCCCTGTCATCACAGGTGTCCAGGTGGATGCCGCCCTCAGGAAAGCAGAATATACAACGTGAATGGGACCTGATGGTATCCCCGGTTGCACGCTACATGAACTCCGACAGAAGCTAAACACACATATAGAAGTGCTATGTAACACTAGCCTGACTACAGGATATGTACCTGTACACTGGTGCACAGCAGCAGTGGTTCCACTCCACGAAGGAGGCACCTCAAAATACCAATACAATACAACACAATACAATACATTACAATCCAATACTATACAATATGCTATTGCCCCTGGGACTACAGCAGCATACTGTTCTGCTACCCTGACCATTGTGACACATGTGGTGTGATGGTACCTGCTGCTGTCAAACAGTTACACAGGGTGACTCATATGGCATATTACCTATCTGACTAACATTCAGCAGGGGTATGTGTGACATGTACTCATGGGGAGTCTTGCTTCCTAACACTGTGTGGTTTATTGCAGGGTATGTATTATCTGTGGGTAGGAACCTTTACCTTCACATGTGCTCTCTATTGCAGTGGCACGGATGACACACAGCAGTCATTTAGGTTGTGGATGGTGTGAGGTGTTACTATGGTTGTTGGACATCTGTCATGGGTGTGACTTAAGTATGTAAATCCAGGAGTGGTAACCTCTATGTGGGTAGTATGTGTGTACTCTGTGGTGTTGTCAGTCACTGTGCATTGGTAATGTGTTTGAGTGCATTGTCACAGTGTTGTACATGTCACTGTGTCCTTCTCCATATCGGTAGCTGTCATGTGAGGTACATACCATGGCAGCCATTATGTGGTGTGGAGGGGTACACTGACCTACATGTCCATAGCTGACACACCATGTCTGCTGACACATAATATGTGCAGGTATTCCAGGAATAGTGTGCCACTGTGAATATCATTGGGGGGACTATTGTACACATTTATGACCCTGTTCACCCCTGACACATGCAGTGGTGGGCAGGCAATCACATATCTGGTGGTTACTGGTGTAGGTGATTTGAAATGGGGTATGGTACTCCAGTTTTGACACTGGTGTTCACTCCATGCCTTTGTCACCAGGCACCTGTTGCAATACATCTGTACACATGTGCCTCACTCAGAATATATATACATCTCTCTCTCTCTCTCTCTCTATATATATATATATATATATATATATATATATATGTATATAGATATATCTATATGTATATATATATATATATATATATATATATATATATATATATATATATATATATATATATGTCTGTATACATATACACATATATATATTGATGTACATATATTGCTATAGATATGGAGAGGGGGGCGGTGTGACAGAGAGGGGGTGAGAGTGACAGATGGGGTGGGACAGGGGGTGTTGAGGTCATCATATACAGTCATACCTGTAGATAGTCAGATCTGTCTGTTTATGTATATGTATCTACATATATCTATATCTGTATGTGTGTATAACATTTTATTTTATTTATTTTATTTATTTTACATTTGTTGACCGGGCTAGTCTAGCTGGACATATATCCGTTTACAGCAGAGGCCCGGGGAGAAAAGCTCCAGTACAGATAAAATCACAGTGATTTATAACAATAAAAAATTTTTCTTCATAGAATTATGCAAGGTACAAGAGGGGATAGCAATAACATTTAAAAACTTGTAAGTCAAGTTCTACAAAAAAAAGAACTAAATACTAAAGTTAAAATAATTGAAGGCATACTTTAAGATTCAACTCTCAACTCTAGAAGGTATCAGGTAGGAGCTCAGTAAGGGGACAGGAAGAAAAATTAGGCGTATTGAGATATACTTTCAGTCGGGATTGGTACAGGGACATAGCCACTGAGAAGTAAGATGTTCTTTGACTTGTCTTTTGAACAGAGAGGTGGACTCTAGAGTAGCTATTTCTTGAGGGAGTAGATTCCAGTGTTTACCTATGGAATTTGAAAATAACGCATCCCCAGCTTTATTGTATGATTTAGTTATGGATACTAGGAACTTATTTGCAGAACAAAGTGTGGTTAGGTTCTTATAAGGAGAAATAAGTTTAGCCAGGCTCGGAGTATTATCAGGGAAATGAAGGGTTTTATGAATGATAAGTAATTGTTGGTAGAGTAGATGGTTATTTAGTTCTAGCCAATTTAGTTGTTTGAGATTGTGACAGTGGTGAGTTCTAAGGGGAGTAGCATTAATGAATCTAGCTATACTGTTATAGCAGGTAGAGAGTTTGTTGATGTTATTTTTAGATAGTGTGGTAAATATAGTTGAAGCATAAAAAAGGGTGGAAAGTAGGTGGGTCTGTGCAATGGTTTTTCTAGCTGCTGGGTTAAGGAAGGGTTTAATTCTATAGAGTGTCCCAATTTTTTTTATTAACAGCTTTAATAGTAGTGTTAATTTGGTCATCAAAGTTAAGATGGTTGTCAATGGTTACACCTAATAGTCGAGTGGTATTGTCAGGGTTAATACAGGTAGAATTATTTGAAGAGATAGCAAAGAAAGGTGTAGGCGATTTATTAGTAGGAGTAAAGAGAAGTAGCTTTGTTTTTTTGGGGTTAAGGAGGAGGCAGTGCTGCATAAACCATTTTTCAACATTATGAAAGGTTGTTTGGGTGATGGACTGGAGAGAGGGAACATTTGTAGCAGAGCAGATCAATGTCAAGTCATCTGCATATTGGATGCAGGTCGCTTGTGGCACATTCAAATAAAGGTCATTAATAAATACTGAGAAAAGAAGGGGTCCAAGGATAGATCCTTGTGGAACACCAACATTTACTGGGAGTAAGGATGATAGGTTGTTCTCCCAAAGCACTGCTTGTTGCCTGTTTTTGAGATAGCTTCTAAACCACTGTAAAGAATGTGAGCTTAGAGAGAGGATGTTAAGTTTTTCAAGAAGTATGTTATGGTTAACCATATCAAAAGCTTTTGATAGGTCTATGAATAGTGCAGAAGAGAAACGGTTATTATTACGATTTTTATTGATGGAGTCAGCAAAGGAAAGAAGGGCAGTTGTAGTGCTGTGGTGGGGCCTGAAACCATGTTGACAGTCAGCTAGAAGGTTGTTTTGAAGAAGGTAGTTAAGAAATTGTTTGTGTATGCACCTTTCCATTATCTTAGCTAATGGGGACAGTAAGGCAATAGGACAATAGTTGGATAGTTCAGAGGAAGGGCCCCCTTTATGAAGGGGAATTATGTGAGATATTTTCCAAATTGAAGGGATTTTCCTTTCAGAGATGGTCCTATTTATCAGAATAGATATTGGGTGATAAATAGCTTTTGCAGCAATTTGTAAGTATTCGGATGGGAGTTGGTCAGCAGATGGGGTGCAAGGTTTTAGTTTTAAGAGAAGCTTATATATGATAGATGATGAGACAGGTTGGATTTGAAAGGTATTAGTAGAGGCTGGAGAGATATTATGTGGGGATGCAATAGGTGTTGGTAGTGAGTTGGCTAGGGTTAGAATGGCTTCTGTAAAGTAGTTATTAAAGGCATCTGGGATCTGAGTAGAGGTGTTAGGGTTAAATCCTAAAGGGGTAGGAGTAGGAGAATGTCCTGGTTTAAGAAGTTTATTAACACCTGACCAAAATTTTTGAGGGGTATTTTGAGTAGTTTTTTGAAGATGAAGATAAAATTCCTTTTTGTCTCTAAGAGTATCTTTCTTGGTAGTATTTCTTAACTGTTTATAGAGGAGATGATCAGCTGGAGATTTGGTAGCTCTCCATTTAGCCCAGATTTTATTTCTAAGGATCATTTTTTCTTTTGTTTGCTTTGTTAGCCAAGGGGCAGTTTTGGCTCTTATCCTGGTAGAGTGGAATGGAGCATGATAGTCAAGGATTTGCAGAAACTTAGTGTTAAAATAGGTAACTGCTTCATTAAGTTCAAGATGTGATAAAGATGACCAGTCACATGCCTGTAATTCAGTAAGGAAGTTATCAGGGTTGAAAAATCTTTTTGAGCGGCATCTTCTTATTTTATGCATATTAGGAATATTCACTTTTTGTCTGATAACATATGTAAGTATGTGATCACTAATACTGTCAGGAAGTGTCCCTGGAGTATAGTTGCTGGGGGCGTTATTAATTAGAATCCAGTCCAGAATTGTTTCTTTCTTATTTGGTTTATGGATTCTAGTTGTAGTTGTTATTAATTGAGAGTAACCATGGAGATTAATATGATTAGTAGGTTGCTGGGCTACACAGGTTTTCCAATCAATGTTGAAATCACCAAGTATTATGGTTTCTTGGGGTAGTTGGTTAGAAAGAGAACTGAGTAGGTTTTCTAGAGTCTGGGTATTATTACCAGGGGGAAGGTACATACAAATTAGATAGATTGCTTTATTGTTGTTAAACTGTAGCTTGATTGATAAAATCTCAGTTTTGGGGCCTGTTAATGGAAGTTCCTTAAACTGGGTAATTTGTAGGTTAGATTTATAGATAATGGCTATACCGCCACCTTTCTTCTTTATTCAGTCATTTCTAAGTATGTTATAGCCAGGAGGGGTGATTTCCTGGTCTAGAGTAGAGGGTTTTAGCCATGTTTCTGTTATACATAATATATCGAATGAATGCAAGTGAAGGAGAGCATGAAGATGGTGAATTTTGTTATTAATACTTCTAATGTTGATGTGAGCTATTAGAAGGGAATTGGTTGCTCTAGTACCTTGTGCAAGATGAGGAGAAGAATTAATATTTTGGTTATAATTGCTTAGGGTAGAGGGACCGGGATTAGGATGAATGTCACCATGTAAGAGGAGTTGATGATAGGAAAAAGATAATAATTTAAGAAGTTTGAGGCAAATATTAAGAATTCTTTTGTTAAAATAGAAGGTTATGTGAGATACCCTATGGTATTTTGGCAGTAGATAGTTGGAAGAACAGGTAATGTTACTATGATTAAGGGAGCCGAAGAAAGAGGAAGGTAAAGTTTGCTTTAGATGAAGGTTTTGTTCATATAAAGTGTTAATTTGCAAAGAGGTGATATAGTAAGATAAGGAAAGAGAGGCTATAGCAGTAGTAGAGAGAAGGGCATAGATGAGAAAGGCTTTTACAGTTGGAGACATAGTGGTGAGGAGTTGAAGAACTAGAGTAATTTGTTAAAAATAATTAGTTAAGACCAAGTAGATCAGCAACAGTGTATAAAGAAGGGATAAATGGAGAATAAGTATAGGGAAGTTGAGATAGGGGATAGTCAGAGCTAGACAGATAAGAAGTAATTATTAGATAGATAGTAGATAGAATGTAAAATAAGGCAGGGAATGAAAGAGTTATGTAGGAGGAGGATGGTAGGGATAAGGTTAAATAGTTGTTGAAGCAGCTTTAAAAGTATAGTGGTAGAGTTGGAAGTCAAAAAGATAGGAGGATATGAAGGAGTGAAGGAAAAAGAAAAGAGAAGTAAAGGTTGGGAGAGAGGTCTAGTATGGAGGATGGAGATAGGTTAGGAGGATAGGGGGGAGTGTCTAGTGAGGTATAAGTTAAGGACCCCTGGGGTGGGTGGGAATTGGGGGTAGGGAGGGGAGCGGAGCAGGGCAGAAACACCTTGTGCGAGAGCAGAGGAGGGGAGAACAATCAGAAAGTAGATATTCAAGGGGAGTAGGCTGGATACAAGAAGTTAGTTAGGTTAACTAGAGGCAAAGAGAAAAGGAATAAATGAAGTTCAGGAGAAACAGTTTCAGGATAGTTACAAGGGAGGCAAAGAAGTAGTGAAAATGGTAACAGAGAACACAGGGACAGAATGAACTAACACTAGGAGGTAGATATAGGCAAGAAGAACTGCAAGGAAAAGAAACAGTCAGGAGAGACACTTTAAACATACGGCGTGGGAAGAAGGAGGAGAAACTAGGATATTGTCAGGAGAGAAAGAGAGTACTTTAGGTAGGAGAAGGGGAATGGAAGTAAGTACTGGAGTCACAAATAGATTTAGGGGTAATGCAGTATATATAGTAGTCAGCAGAAGTGAGGAGACAGAGTAAGGGGTCAAGCAGTATAGCAGACAGGGGGGGTATGGCTGCTGGCGGAGACTGGCAGAAGTCTAGCATATGTATCAGGAGAGGATAACCAGAAATAACAAAAATAGCACTTTTGAAAGAAAAATATCATAGAAACATACAGTATAACTTTAGTTTGGTTTTGTCCAGGTTATAATTGTCCAGGGTATAAAGGTAACCCAGGGGAGAATGACCCAGGCAGGTATTGGTGGGTGGAAATTGCAGTCTTAGGAGTCCAAACTGAGCACTTCCTGGAGTTGAGAGAGGAAAAAGTACCCTAAACCAGCTAGAAAAAGATAAATAAAAGACACAAGAGCAGTTTGATTACAAATTGCAATTAGGAAAATCAGGCTAATCTATACAAAAAAGTTGCATTTCATTACAAAACATCTAGGCAGGAAAAAAGGTACAGACAAATAGGCAGCTTAAATACAGATAAGATATATGTCCTTAGGATGCACAATTAAGCAGCTTAGGAACTGGTTGTAGTCTCTATCTCTAAACAGTAATCATCAGCAACAGTCTATGACAACATATCAGTAAATTCCGTGGGCAAAAACAACAGACTCAGTACATGATAGTGGTTGCATTTAAACTACAATATACAGTACCACCCAGGCAGATACCCTCATTATCAAACCATAAATACGGTGGGCAATTAAAGTATTCCTTCAGATTACAGCACAGTCCAAGAAAAGGCAGCAGAAATCTATATTCTCTAGTCCAAGGGAAAAAAACGACGTTGCCAATATTTAAAAAAGCAAAAAGTTCATCGAACTGTAAGAAAAAAGTAGCAATGACAGAGACAGAGGCAAAGTAAGACAAACTATACCCCTGACCACTGATTAAGCAAACAAAACACTAAAAATATTCTAGCATTCATAGGGTAGCAAAAAACTATAGCAGTTAGCCATACAGTAAATGCGCAGGGTTTTAGGATGGTACGCGGTACTCAATTGCAGATCCCCCAAGCACGTGGAACCAAGTTTACAAACACAATATTATCAGAAAGTAAAATCAAAAGGTATAACACAAAGCCCTCAAAAAGATATCGCCAACAACAAGTAAGAGGCTGTGGGTTACAAGCGACAGTAAGTACTACTGAGAAAACATGTGAATGCATATAAAAAACTAGCTACACAAATCCCCAAGCACTAGCGACAACAATGATGAGATACCTGTGCAATTTAAATGCTAGTCCAAAGACACTGAAAGCTAACACAACAGCCTGAGATGCCTATAATGGCTAGTGAAATAAGTAAGGTTTTCCGACACTAAAATACACCAACAAGAATCCAAATAGCTATTATCTAATTTAAAGACAGCAGCGTTGCATGGGCGACAGCTTTGGCAATAACCAGAATATCATAGATGTTGAATAATTACTATGTAAACACAAGCAAATTCCCAACCTTAAACTAGTCTAGTGGAAGCAGCGTTGGATGTGCGACAATTCAGCCGGTAAACGAGTAAGCTACAGATAGGATATTAGTGTAACAAACATAGAATGCACTGTAGCGATGTATTGCATCACCACAAGGTAAATGATTTAAAACAAGAGGCTATTCTCAGTACAATGAAGACAACTAACCAGATAAATCAAAATACAAACAGTTACCAGAAGTATGTGAGGCACAACAGACTCAACCTACTCACCACCGCTCCAACAGCAGCCACGCGCAAAGGGGGAGAAACAAGATGGCGCCCTAAGGGAACTACTCCTTATAACAGTTTCTGGAACGGAAGTAGTAGGCCAGGGGGCGGGCAGAATGTTCATTAACACTAGGGTATACAGCTAGTTGTAGAAAAGGATGGGAGGAGTCCTATGATAATATCAAAAGTGGGAACACAGGACATATAGTAAGGGCAACAGGGGAAAAATAAAATAGTAGAATAGAAGAGGGTCCACTAATACGTGCCTTAAAAAGGCTATTAGATTAAATTAAGAAAAGGGTAGCCCTATTAGTAGTATTACTAGATGTAGCTAGATGAGGGTAACCTAATATAGTGGGAGGATAAGCCTGGAAGTATTGTTCAGAGAATAGGAAAGTGATGATAGCCTCAAGAGGGGACAAAAATAGGGAGGAAGAGAGGAAGCAGTAATAGGAGAGGGGAGGATGTGAAGTAGTTCGAATAAGTCAGTTAGGAAAAAGAAGCAGAGCAGAATAGCTTCAGGTACACACCTTGTGCGAGAGCAGAGGAGGGGAGAACAATCAGAAAGTAGATATCCAAGGGGAGTAGGCTGGATACAAGAAGTTAGTTAGGTTAACTAGAGGCAAAGGGAAAAGGAATAAATGAAGTTCAGGAGAAACAGTTTCAGGATAGTTACAAGGGAGGCAAAGAAGTAGTGAAAATGATAACGGAGAACACAGGGACAGAATGAACTAACACTAGGAGGTAGATATAGGCAAGAAGAACTGCAAGGAAAAGAAACAGTCAGGAGAGACACTTTAAACATACGGCGTGGGAAGAAGGAGGAGAAACTAGGATATTGTCAGGAGAGAAAGAGAGTACTTTAGGTAGGAGAAGGGAAATGGAAGTAAGTACTGGAGTCACAAATAGATTTAGGGGTAATGCAGTATATATAGTAGTCAGCAGAAGTGAGGAGACAGAGTAAGGGGTCAAGCAGTATAGCAGACGGGGGGGGGGTATGGCTGCTGGCGGAGACTGGCAGAAGTCTAGTATATGTATCAGGAGAGGATAACCAGAAATAACAAAAATAGCACTTTTGAAAGAAAAATATCATAGAAACATACAGTATAACTTTAGTTTGGTTTTGTCCAGGTTATAATTGTCCAGGGTATAAAGGTAACCCAGGGGAGAATGACCCAGGCAGGTATTGGTGGGTGGAAATTGCAGTCTTAGGAATACAAACTGAGCACTTCCTGGAGTTGAGAGAGGAAAAAGTACCCTAAACCAGAGTATAACTTTAGTTTGGTTTTGTCCAGGTTATAATTGTCCAGGGTATAAAGGTAACCCAGGGGAGAATGACCCAGGCAGGTATTGGTGGGTGGAAATTGCAGTCTTAGGAGTCCAAACTGAGCACTTCCTGGAGTTGAGAGAGGAAAAAGTACCCTAAACCAGAGTATAACTTTAGTTTGGTTTTGTCCAGGTTATAATTGTCCAGGGTATAAAGGTAACCCAGGGGAGAATGACCCAGGCAGGTATTGGTGTGTGGAAATTGCAGTCTTAGGAGTCCAAACTGAGGACGTCCTGGAGTTGAGAGAGGAAAAAGTACCCTAAACCAGAGTATAACTTTAGTTTGGTTTTGTCCAGGTTATAATTGTCCAGGGTATAAAGGTAACCCAGGGGAGAATGACCCAGGCAGGTATTGGTGGATGGAAATTGCAGTCTTAGGAGTCCAAACTGAGCACTTCCTGGAGTTGAGAGAGGAAAAAGTACCCTAAACCAGCACCGCTCCAACAGCAGCCACGCGCAAAGGGGGAGAAACTCTATAACATATATATGTTGGTATATATTCTATCTATCTACATCTGTCTATGTATTCCTACATCTCTCTCTATGTATGTATACATATATGCATATTATATATATGTATATATATATATATATATATATATATATATATATATATATATATATATATATATACATACATACATATTTTGACATACATACGTATCCATATGATAGATAGGTATATCAACATGTTTGTTTACCATACTGTAAACACACACTAACATACTGCTAAACATACATAACTGTGAAACCGACTTTGTACATTGCATTACAACCTACATTCAACCTACATTGATATGTGCACATAGATGCTCTCACATACAAATGTATGTACAGCCTTCACTGATAGTTGCTGTATGTCCCCTGTCCTTTGCACATCTTCATATACATATGGATACAGACCAATGACACATATGGAGGGTTCACAGTATGTAGACCTTTATAGTATTACTTTACATTACCTGTGTTTGTCACAGCTGCTTGTGTTGCCATCTGGTTTTGTGTCCTGCTGCTCCACTTGCCAGTTGTCAGCTTTCAGGTGGCTGTTGCTGACCAGTTTTGTTTGTGTATGTTTAATTTAGTTTTTCTCTGTCTCTGTCTCTGTCTCTGTCTCTCTGTCTGTCTCTCACTTCCTCCTCAGGGTGCAATGAAAGTATTGCATGTGTGGACTGGGAGTACAGCATGCTTTTTAAGGTATCTGCATATGTCCATGTGATAGCCTTTGCACCAATTGTTAGCCAGCATTTGCTAATTGCATGCAGCCAGTTGTGTACTGATTGCAGTTCTCACTGTGATTTCAGAACAGTGCTATAAAAAGGTATGTGAGATAGGCGTAGCCCGTTCAGATTTTAAGGGCATGGACCTTGCTGGTATGCTGTGGACAATGTTCTGTGTGTGTAAAGGTTGGTATCTCTCTCATATTTCCAGCTGTGTTGTAGATTAACATTTCTAGCTGTGTTGTAGATTAACATTTCTCCATTCATTTCTCCAGTTTCCTGTACTAACTGTGTATGTACACTTACACCTATGACTACTACTATTGTTGATGTGTGTGTGTGTGTGTGTGCTTTCCTGTGGGACATGTGGTGTAACTGGTGTATAGCAATGGCTCTTGCACTTTGTTGCTATGGCTTCAATATTTGCCCTTTACAGTCACTACTTGTATGCCTGCTAGGTGTCCTGACTGTAGTGTGCTGCTGTGGCTTTCCTATTTTCCATGTACATTCATACCTTGGAATGCTTGCTATATCTGCTTGGGTGTTACAGCATGCAGTGTGGTCTGGCCATGGTGTGGGCCTTGACATCTATTAGGGTATTTGAGTATGCTGCTGAGCAGGCCCCATAGACTGTCAGGTGTATCTATCTGCCTTATGGAATGGTACATATCAGTGGGGTACACCCATTAAATTGTCTGGTATGCTGCCGTTGTGACTGTGGGATAGCATGAGCATATGTATTACTACACTTTTTCTGGCATGCAAGTGGTGCATACTTTCAGGACTTCATAGTTACCATTGCATGTGTTGTAACACCTTTCTGCCTACTGTTTGTACATTTCACATGGGCTCTGTGGGGCATCCCTGTAACTCAGTCACGGTTGCTATGTCTAGGCTCTTAACTATTCAAATATGGTGGTGTCAGACCTCTCATGTGTACAAATATTTGCAGGTTGTCCACATTTCCGCCTCATATTTTTGTCAATATCACATGCACAGCTTTTTCTGGCAAATCACTCTGGGCTCAAGTCAGAATATAGTGACAAACATTTAAGTATCAGACTTCATACCCTTCCAAACATCCCACAAAATGCAGAACCTGTTACTTTCTGAACTGTCTAAGTTTGTTGTAACATTATTTGTAATGTGTCCCTGGTTTTGGCCCTTTGCTCCACATATTTTATTAGTTGGTCCAGATGTGTTCCTGTAACAGGTTGTGAGGTATGGGCAGTGATTATCCTGCTGTGAGTATGTGTGTGGCTTGCAAGGTGCTACAGTGACATTATTACCTACTAGCTACCAACTAGCATGGCTGTTTCTGTTCACACACTACTATCATAGATATCCACTAGATTTGACAGTAAATATACATGACATGCTTTGTGTACTACACATCCTATATTCCCTTTACATTCATTCCTACTATTACATGATATATTTATTTTAGCACAATGTTCTTGTATAACAGTCATGGCTTAGTGATAAGTCATGCAGACTACTGTTTCCAAGGTCCTGGGTTCGGGACTGACAGTGGGATTTTATTTTGCTTTTGAACTGACTACAGGACCTGTCAATCAGAGTGACTAAGGCACTTTTAAGCAGTTGTAACTGGGTTAGCACTGGTTTGCGCGGAGCTCACACATGCACACTGGCGTTTAGCTCCGCGCACACATGCGCACACCCGCTTACAACTGCTTAAACATGCTTACTCTTGCGCACACCAGTGCTATTTTCTTTGAAAGAAATGAAAATGGGGAGACAGGAAAGTGGTGAAAAAGGGGTCAGAAAGAGGGTAAGACAGTAGGGAAGCAAGCTCGGGTTTTGCAGGAGGGATGTAGGTAAGGCCCATAGCTGCCCATTTCTTCATCAGCAACAGCTGTGCATATGTATGTAATTTGGTGTGACATTTGAAACCTTCCACTCCTGAGAGAGTTGTCAGGACAACAATAATACTTGTACAGCCAATTGTAATTGATAGTTTCCATGTCCAGCAGACATACGTGCGGAATGGGCAGCTATGTATGGGGCGTAATATTTTTGTGGGTACAGAGTGCCCTTTTTTTTTTTTTTTTTCAGGTGAGAGTGGTATGTCAGGTGAAGGAAGTCGGTATAGCTGGGGAGGTAGGTTAGGTTGGACAACAGACAAGACAAACAAGACGCATACAGGGGCGGTGTATGACACGTGTGGGGGGGTTTACACAATTGACGGGGACGGATGTTTGGATATCCAGAGCCCATGAGCCCACAGATGGCAACAGTGGAACTGATATCCCCACCCATGGGCAGTTGCCACTGTTCCTTCAATGCCCAGGATGGGGCTGTGCTGGGGGCTGTGTAGGCTGGGCAACAGGCATGCCCGTACGTTGTGCCACCTGTGCCTCAAGCTGGCGTAGGGGCTCAAGAACGGAGTCCCGGATCTCCCTACGCACCACAGTCCGGATGCTACGGAGGGTGAGTGGTGGTTCTCCTCCGGCCATGCTTGCAGAGGGGGGACAGGCCCCATCCCCTGCAGCGCTTCCACCCACAGGTGGCACAGGGCCACTGGAGGAGGGTCCAGACTGGGCACTAGTGCCAGGTGCACTCGCCAGCTGAGGTGGGAGAGGTGGGTCCGCTGGAACCCGCCTTCCCTGTCGTCCTATGTTTTGCATTATGTCATGACAGTTTGGGTTAGTAACATACAATACCATTTGCAATTAGTTGTAACAGCATGCATTAGTATTCCCATTAACCAAACACCCAGATATTCACACCATTGAACAGCGAGCATAACACATATATAATTTGAACAACAATACACAGTCCAACAACATGCAGGGTTGATTGATGGCAACAGGCCATCAGGTTTGGATGTATGAATAGGGCGGATGCATCAACGTACATGCAAATATTTATGACCCAACAGGACAAATGTCCAGGGGTGTTAATTGTGATTGCACATACCAATTTCACGTGGAATGGATTACATGTGGTTATAGGGTGGGGTGAATAAAATATTATTAACACCTACAAATACCAAAACATATGCTGTACATTTCTAATAGCTACAGATATATACACACTACTGTTCTAACTACAGTTTTCTATATGATAACTACTTCAATTTGGTGATAGGACTGTTACTGCTACATCAATATACATTTTATTGTTATTCATACACATTCATATCTGGCTTTGTTCAGCTACATCATCCTGCTACATTTGCTTTATATAGCTATAGACAACTGTGGATGTTTGGTATTTCAGACAATCATACTATCTGCATATTGCAGACTGAGAGCAACATATCCAGATTTTGAGATACACATTCCAGCTGCAGCAACACTTTGAACACATTTCGCAGTTTGGTTCTACTTGTCACATTCATTTCATTCTGTACTGACTGCAGTATACTTTATTCAGGGGTTATTACTACTTTATTGGTGGATTCTTAACTCTTTCTCACACTCTCTCACTTGTTTTCATTTTACTATTCAGGATGGTACTTACTTCTAGGCTTTATTGATATGTTTTACCTTTAGTTATTACAATCCTTTCCAGCAGCCTCACTTCTGTCATGTTTCAGTATTTCAACAGGGATATATTTCACACATGTGATTTACTCATCTTCTGCAGCTGTACTTTTTAGCCTGCTGCAAGTTGTGTACTATTATATTACAGGTGGGGCATCTTTATTTCAGACTTTATTTCAGACATTTTCATTTTTCTGTTTGGATTACAGACTGCAACACACTTTTGTAATCAAGCAATACTTGCAAACACTTTTACACTGTTACTTGCACATTTTATTACTTAGTGTCTACACTGCACTCTTTTGCTAACTGTCATACTTTTATATTTCTTTACAGTTACTGGGAGTGGATTACTGACCTGCCTGGTGGCGCAACCGCACCAGCCTATCGCCATAGGCTCAGCGGTTCGCAGAACGGACACCTGCAGCTGTAATATAAATGAAGTAATATTGGAATACACATCTCCATAATATCAGCTAATTTAATTTCTTACATACATAATTAAATGTAACTTACTCAGTAGTGGGGTGTTGGGCATTTGCCGGGCCTCCTGGATCCAAAGGTTCAATTGGTCCTGCTTGCGTCTCTTCAGGTCCGCATGGTGGTGACGGACCTGCTCACCAGTCCTTGGAATCCCTGTGGCACTGGTGAGATCATGAGCCAACCGGTCCCACGCCTCAGCCCTATATGCTCCCCACAGGACCTGGCCCTGCATGAGTTGGGCCTCATGATTGTGGACTAGGAGCCAGACCATGTATCTGGACTCCTCAATGCCCCACCTCTGTGCTCGAAAGCAACTACCCTCACCTACTTCTGACATTCTGGCTGCAAGTCAGTTCTACAATCGTTTATGCTGTGTATTCCCACCTATGGGGCTTATATATGCAGTTTTTCCCGCACTTATCTGTGATTGGCCATTTTGGAATTGTATCAACTTCACAAAACCTGCTCTGTCATGCTCCACTTTCTATTCATTCCTATATATTTGCTATTACTGCATTTTGAAGTACAGCTTTCGTGGCTTAGTGGTTCAGTACCTAGACTATGGTGCATGGTATGCTGGGTTCAAACCTGGCCACTGCTTTTTATATTTTATGACTGTCTAGACAGGCTAGGGGGTGTGTCTGTGTAAAGGCAGTTTTGTTACAGCTTGCTCAACGTTACCCGCCGGTTAGCTTGTTAGCACAGTGCGCAGCTCCGTGCAAATGGGTTACGCTGGTTTACGCCCCATTTGGCTGTCAGCACACATATTACGCTCAGCTCAGCTCGGGGAACACAGTTTCAGCTTGTTAAACCGCTGCTCACCTACGGGCACTCATTTTGCACATGTTAAACCACTGCTCACCTACGGGCACTCATTTTGCACCTATTAAACCACTGCTCACCTACGGGCAGATGCACTCACCTTGTTAAACTGTAGCTCAGCTATAGGCACATCTCGCATTTTTTATTGTTTTGTTATCTCACATTTCTTCAAAATAAATGGACTATTTCATTACATTTTACATAAAATATGATTTTATATGTGTACATATTTGTCAGGACTTGTTTCGTGCTTATTTTAATAAAAATAAAAATTGATGTTGTGGGGGCTCTAACCATGGATGCCTGCTCTTCAGCCGACGTCTCTACCGCT
Source organism: Protopterus annectens (assembly GCF_019279795.1). Classification (NCBI taxonomy): domain Eukaryota; kingdom Metazoa; phylum Chordata; order Ceratodontiformes; family Protopteridae; genus Protopterus; species Protopterus annectens. The sequence continues at coordinate 1,068,276,299 of NC_056744.1, read as the reverse complement.
ACGCTATTGCTTCTTGGCTTACTTTGCATATTTAGTTCTTATATGCTTTTCCACTGACTGCTAACTGTGGCTAAGCTACGGGCACGCCCGCGCAAACGAGCGATATAATATGTTCATTTATATATTTTATGTTCATAGTCTGTGGGGGCATGTGTTGTGTTGTGTTTATTCACATTTCCATGGACTCTGTCGTGGGTGTTTACTTTGGGCACTTTTACTCTTCTGGGGGCGTGTCCGCTTGCAGGGCTCGGCCTATGGACACGCCCCCTACTGTCTTACACGGACTGTGTTAGCCTTAGGTGTGATTCAGCATGACCTCATGCATATGCATGACATGCTGACATCACACCGTTTAACTGCAGCCTCCGTGTAAGCCATGTATTTCTTACACAGAGGCTTCATGAATCCATATTTATGTGTAAAAGATAAAAAATGTGTAGAAGAATTGATGTAAGTCATAAATTCTAAAAAAACTGTTCAAGTCTCCGTCCCATAATAAACATATATCATCCAAGTAACGTTTGTAATGGATAATATGTTTAGCCCAACAGGTAGAAAATATAAATTTGTTCTCCCAAAAATGTAGCACAATATTCGCGTATGACGAGCCGCAGGGAGCACCCATCGCTACACCTTTTTTTTGCCTAAACAACTCTCCGTTAAAGTAGATGAAGTTGTTTTCGAGAACAATCTCCATAAATTCCACTAACAACATAATGGTGTTGGAAACAAGACCAGACTGTGAAACCAGAACATCATCAAACCATTCCAAACCAGTGGAATGAAGGATGCTGGGGAATAATTCTACAATGTCTATAGTTGCCATCAGCAGAGTTGGGTTGTAAAAACTTTGCTCGATACCTATGAGAAATTCCCAGGAATCTTTACAAACACATTTCAGAGATGAAACAAACTTTTTGACCATTTGATCAATAAATTTACCCAAAGGTTCTATAATACTGCCTGCTCCCGAGACTATAGGTCTAAATTTTAAAGGGTCCAAGCCTTTGTGAACCTTGGGGATTCCAAAAATGACCGGGGTCATAGGTTTGTTAACATGCAGGTAATTATATAACCTTTCATTAATAGCACCCTGCATCAAATGGTTCATTAATAGGAAACTGATCTTAGAATAAGCTATATTTACCTAATTCCTGGAAACTAACTCGTACTGCTCGATATCCTGCAACATGTTGTGTATATATGTATCGTATGCCCAACTGTACATCAACTTCCCCACCCTTGTCGGGTTTCATTACTCTAACCCCCTCATCCTTGAGGAAATTAATAAGTTGATGCAGCTTAAAATCCAAATTAGTGGGTGGTGAGTGTACACCAATTGGATATTGCTTCCTTAAATCCATCTCCACCAATTCCTCAAATACCTTTAGGGATGGGTGAGTTGGGGGGGTCTAAGGTGCTGGCTCTCATAAAATCATCATTAGTCACTGTTTGTCCTTTAAATAATAAAGCAAGATTTAACCATCTGACAAAAAGTTTCAAATCTAATAATGTATTGGACAGGTCTAAGGAGCGCTGGGGAACAAACTGAAAACCCCTAATAAAAAGCTCAAAAAAATCTGTTGTTAACGTAATGTCAGTAAAATTGTATATAATAAAGTTGTCTTTCTTCATAACCATGTAGTTACTGTCTGCAGAATCTGTAATTAAGCTTGCAGAATCTAAACAGGATAAACTGTTAGAATTCTCTATCTGCGTGGTCTGTTCCAACCCTGCTGGTAATGTGTCGTACCCCTGCCCCCCGGTCTGCCCTGGGAGTATTGAAAAACCTGATGTGTGTTCTTATTTTCTTTTTGGGCTAACTGTTCACTCCTCCGGGGTGGATCTACTGATGGTGTAACAACATTATCAACGTTTTCAGAGTCATCAACCCTGTCCGCAACATATTTGGTGTTCCATCTACCCTTACCCGGTAGGGGATAGGCCAACTCATCCCTGTACTCAACAAGGTCACGTTCTAGCTTCCTTATTTTACGATTAACAATTTTAATACAGTGCTGGTCGACTTCATTAAAAATGTTATCATAGTTCTTTTTGATACTAAGAAAATTTTTGTCCTTAACGATAAAATCATTTAGGCTGTTCATTTCATTCACTAGAGAACCAGCTTTAACCTCATAATCTTTGATCATGAGGTCAAGCATCTCTAGACCCATTCTGTCAAACAAACTAATCAAGCTATTATACAAGGTAGATCCAGATACAGCATTGTTAGGAAACTTAAAACAGCACAAACCTTTAGGAACACGCTGTTCTCGCACACATTCTCTTAGGTAATCAATCTCTAATTGCATAGTCTTATATGCATACAGTTTGTCACTCAAGTCACTAAAGTCGCGCTCAGCACAGTTATTACGATTTGAGTGAGCAGTAAATGTACCTTGCTTAAAAGAAAATTGCTGCTCAGTCCACGCATGAAAATTAAAGTCCTTCATTTGGGAACTTAATCCATTCATTTGGCTGGTTTGAACCTTAACTGGCTGTTCCTGCAGATTGGCGCTAACCAATAAAATCTCGTCAGTAAGTTCCACCCGTGAAGCACCGTTCAGCCTCTGCATTGACGGTGATGTGGGTTTCTTCTTCAACCCCTGTTGCTGGTTGCCAGGAAACATGGAAACAGAATCAATAGTGCCCAAAGTTAAAGTATTGTTCATTTGGGTTAATAGCGCCAAAACTTGCTTAAATTCTCCCCGAGTGACTGGATCATCATCGGGCACATCTTGAAGCAAAATTGGCATGTTCTGCAAATCGACATGGTCTGTACCTTCAGCCATGGATACAAAGCCAAGATCAAAGTAAAAACACAAACCAAGAGCCGATAAAACAGTACAACTCCACAGATGAGGACGACCAAGTCGAAGCAAAATTTGCTGTGCACAAACTTTAATAAAGCATAAAAACTAAAAACCAAAGATAAATCAAGCGCTTTCGCCTGGTTCATACCAGGCTTTGTCAAGATGTAAAACACTAAAAAAGTGCCCTAATATAAACATACCACTAGTCACATGACATCTAATTGATCCAAACCCCTTAATTTGATTACATGAAATTTAAAAAAACATTACACAAAAATGTGTTTATAAAATTAAAATCTTATAAAAATGATCAAATAAAAATGATTAAATAAAAAACATCGTATTGAATATGTAAACTTAAAAACTGTAAATATCTAAACTCATTTAAAACATCAGTGTAATTGTGAATGTAAATAAACTGCTGTGATATGTCGCTAGGTGACTATCCAATAGTCCATATAAATAGAATATGTGTGAAAAATGTAAAAAATGCATAAAAAACAATATAGGTCCAAAAATCAAATAAACCATAGTAAAATGCACAAACAAAGATTTGCACAATTTACAACCTTGCCCTTCTTAACTTAAGCACACTTGCAATGCTAGCATAATCGTTAAGTCCAGGGGGTCTTGCAGCATTTAGTTTTAGTTGCCACAAAAGTTCTTTGTATTCAAGACATATCTCCCAGTCACCTCCCCTGAGGTCCTGTGTTACCTGTTCTAGAACTAAAAACTTCAACTGCATATTAGGGCATAGTGTAAGATGTTTATAAAAAGTGTTTGTGTCCTTCTTTTTGGAGACATTGTATAAATGCTCATATGTTCTTCTCCTTAGGGGTCTTTTGGTTTTTCCAACGTAAAAACCGGGACATTGAATACATATTCCAAAATATACAACCCCTTTCACCCCACAGTTGTGGTAACTTACCACATTAAATTTAAAATTCCTTGAAGGAATATACAAACTGCTGTCATTAATAATAAAAGGACACTGACTGCAAGCCCCACATTTATGTGTGCCTAGCTTGGTGGTAGAATGTGCATAGTGCTTGTGATAAATTTTTCTTTCAAATAGACCCTTCAAGTTAATGTCCCTCCTTTTTACAAAACTAGGCTTTTTGGGTATTATTTTGTTAATGTCGTCTTGAAGGGTCAAGACTGGCCAATACCTTAACACATTTTATCAGTTGTAACTACATTCACCTGATCTGGAAACTTCAGTAGAGGCTGGAAACTAGAGCATCTCTTTTTAATTATTTCCACATTAAGATTATCCAATAAGTCCTCTGGATAATTCCTAGGCCTAAACATTTATCTTAACATCTCTAATTCTCTGTTAAAAACTCATGTCCTCAGAAACCAACCTTGATAATTGGACCTTTTCTCCCTTTACTAACGTTCTTTTTTGACATTTAGGGTGGTTACTTTGGTAGTGTAAAAAAAAATTAGAATAGGTTAGTTTCCTATAAATATTGGGTTCATCTACCCTGATTTTACTTATAATAACATCTAAGTGATAGATATTACAACAATCGTAATATGTAAAAAAGAAGTGCACTCACTACGTCATTGAAAAATGAATTCAGATCATTCATGCTACCCTTCCAAATAACAAATATGTCACCCAGATAATGGCAATATTTTCCCAAAAATTCCTTAAAGGGTGATGTAAAAACAAAGTTAGTCTCCCACAATCAAAGAACATTGTTAGCAAAAATAGGGGTGGCTGCCACCCCCATAGCTATTCTCCTAGTTTGTAATAGTCACCTTTAAAATAGACATAGTTATTTTGTAGTACTATTTCCATAGAGGTACTAATCAGGTTAATGTCATCATGACTGACATTGTGGTTCAAAATAAGCACTTCCCAAAACCATTACATCCCTATATCATGTTGGATTACTAAAAATAAGTCCTTCACATCTATCCCCACAAACAGGGAGTCGCCCAAATAAGCACTTTTCCTTTGAGGTAAAATAAAAGTTTCAGGTGATTTTGCAGCTAATCACCCTGCTGTTGTTAAAATTCCTAATGAAATATGTGGAATCTGCACTGGGGACTGAGATATAATCTTTCATAAATAAGCACCAGAAGCTTTAATATATGGTATGGTTAGAGCTGATTGCTGCATTGGTGGTTGATTGGCTTTAGTAAATTAATTTAATGTCATTGTGTGTCTAACTTCAATGTATTGCATTGTGTGAGCTGGTGGTGCACTTTCTGGGCATTTCCCCTTTTCTCCCCTATACTGCAACAGTGAAATTGGTATATATAATTTTGTAGGATGGCAGTTTGCCCGCAAAATCAGGGGGTGTGAGGAGCTTCCCCCTTCAAAAATATATTTTTTATGTTTTTGTAGTTTTTCAGCTCATTGTTTTCACTATTTATTTTTTAATAACAGTGAGACTAAAATAGAGAAGATTGAAGGCTCATAGGTAAACTTCAGTATATATGTAATTACTGCAACAGTCTGATATTTTGCATTATGCTCAGATTTCAGTGTGGGTGCTATACTCACCTTTTTGCTCAGTATGCTGAGCACATAATGACCTATAACACTTCTCTGCTGAATTGTTATTATGTCAAAAGTAAAACTTTTATACATTTTATGAGGAAAATATATTAACTATTATTTATTTTATGAGGAAAATACATTTTTATTTGCAACCGTCTATCATTATCATGCTGATGCTTGATCAGCTAGTGTTTTGAGGTCAAATTCTGTGTAGAGCTGCACTGAAGCTCAAGGGTAAAAAAAGAAACATATGCATTCTTACAGCTGGGCATCTTGTTGTTACTCTTTGAAAGTTTCATAATGAAATCTCAAAGAGGGGTTGAGATATGACTTTAGAAAGACGGGCACTTCATAACTATATAGGTGTTCACTGCCATAGTATGACATTTTGCATTATACAGTTTCCATTGGAGTATTCTTTTGAAGTTCTGTTCAATATGCAGAACACAGCAATAACCTAGAATACATTTTTAAATCAGAAGTAAAATCCCTATGTATCTTACTGGAAACTTGCCGTAGCTGGAATGATATGCTTTCAAGTGCTAAAGATGTCTGGTCAAATGCAAAGATATGCTGCATTGGTAGCTCTGGTGTTAGAATTTCAGTCTTAGACTGTATTTTGTAGCAGAAAACACACAGACACTGGAACACAGATGTGATGTTTAACTTTTATTAGATCAATATAGATTTTGGCAATTACTCAAGCTTTTCAGTTGGCATGAGCCCTTCACAGGAGTTATTAAGATTGATGGAAGGCCTTAATGCTAGTTTACTGTTTTGTGCAAAGCATTTCCTTAACACATGCTACATAGGTTACCAGTGCATACAGTTGCAACATTTTTGGGGAATTACAAGGCTATAGATTTCTTCTGTCAATGTCATTGGTGCACCCATAAGACACAAAGCAGATGACATCAATAAAAAGGTATACAACAGTTCCAAGAGACGTGTGCATTCTGCGAAGTACTGTGCTGGCAACTTATTTCACATGGCAGAATGCCACTGCAAAGAAGTGTGACAACTGCATATTCTGAATGTCTCATCCCTCTTGAAAAAATCTAGTTACCAGTACCAAAATACAGCATATGCATTGCGGACAGTACTGAGATGGACAGCCTAGAAAGACTGCCACATTATACCTCAATATGTGTGTAGTTCTGGTCTTTGATGGTTCTGGTGTCAGAGACAACATTTAACAAACAGTACAGACCAAGAATAAATGCAGAAATAAATATTAATGGAGATCAGCAATCACATATGATTACAGGCACAATTATTCTATAAATGTCCCTAGCTTTACATTTTTTGGAAAGCTCTAGGGTTCATAGGTTCATAGATTAGTACTAGGCTAACTGCCCTTGTGGTCCCTTTTAAGCCTAACCAATTACCCCATGTGAGACTCAAGCCCTGCACCTTGTGTTTGTAAGGTAAACATCTTAATCATTATGCCAGGAGATGCCTCTCAGCTCATTTGGGAGCCAGTCTTGCAGTATACTGATTCCCTGATTTTTCCTTAAAAGAGAACACATAGCCCAGTACCCCAAAGAGATTGTTATCTCCTATATAAAATGATTATTGTTGTTCTCAAAGAAACAACATGTAGAAGG
>NC_056744.1:1068254361-1068266861 GCF_019279795.1 Protopterus annectens | reverse complement strand
TATACGAAAAGCTGACAAAGGGGGTGCCATAGTAATAATGGACAAGAGTATGTATACCAGTAAAATGGAACATATGCTAATGGATGGTGATACATATCACCCTCTTGATTGGAATACACTTAGTAACCTAATTAAGGGAGTACACGGCAACTTATATGATTTATTGCTATGTAAAATCATTGATAAAGATCTCTACAATTATTTTATTGTTGAGAATCCTTTGGTTCCCACATTTAGGGGTCTCTCTAAGGTTCATAAAGAACTTAATGACCCCCTCTAAGACCAATAGTCTCAAGCAAGGGGTGGCTCACAGAGCCCCTATCCATTTATTTAGACAAGATGCTTAAACTCAATGTAGTCAATGTCAAGCAAATACTAAGGGATACCAAACAGTTTTTAGAGAAGTTATCTGGTTTTAACAGATTTTCGTTAATCACTAATGAAGATGTCTTTGTGACACTAGATGTGACATCATTGTTTACGTCTATACCAAATATCACTGGCATTGATTATGTACGTCTTTTTTTTACTAGAAAATGGGGTCATCAATGCCGATACTATGAAGTGGATGTCATTGTTAGAGATAATTCTTGAAAATAATGTTTTGTTATATGGTGACAACTACTATTTGCAAAAGAAGGGGGTTGCAATGGGAACCCCCTGTGCCAACATGTATGCAAACTTGGTGTTGGCCTATTGGGAGAAAACCTATGTGTTAAACAATACTGTCTTCTCCAAACACCTTAAACACTGTAGTAGGTTTGTCGATGATGTGTTTATTGTGTGGGGAGGGTCAGAGGCACAATTGACAGAATTTGTGAGTTATATCAATGCTACGACTGATCTTTTAACTTTTGAATGTACACATTCAATTTTTAAAATTGAGTTTTTGGATGTCAAGTTAAGTAAAGGACCTAATGGCATAGATACAGAATTGCACAGAAAGTCATGTTGGAGGAACAACTTGTTACATCGTAGTAGTATGCACCCTAAACACATACATACCAACATAGTAAAAAACCAAGTGTTGAGGGCTTCAAGACTAACTACACAAGAGAAAGCAGATAACCATCAGAAAACAAAGTTAAAGAGGAACTTTATGTCAAGGGGATATAAAGAAGCAGAGGTACAGAATGCCATCATTGATGGTGATATACATAGGACAGGCAAAGGAACCCCGTTTATTGCCAGAGACGCTGACAATGAAGGTTTAAACACTGACACTAAACCCTTGACCGTGAACAGACTTATTATTCCATTCACCAATAAGAATACCCACATCAGACGGGTTATAGGAGACAATTGGAAACTATTGATGATGGATCAAAAAATAAGAAGTCTAGTCGATGACAAACCAAACATAGGTTCATAGGTTCATAGGTTCATAGGTTCATACAAGGCTATCTGCCCTAGGGCATTTATAAGCCCAGCCAGAGTGTGTGTGGCTTTCACCACCCCTTAGGATGAGAATACTATATACATTAGTTTGCTGTGCCTCTGTCCAGCAGTAACACAGAGATGATTCCCGGGGTAAACCTACGATCTCCCATCCACTCGTCAAGATTTCTCTTGAACAGAGTCAGTGAGGGGCTCTGCCTCACATGGACTGGGATTCTGTTCCATAGTGTAGGGAGTCTCTGGGTGATGAATCTGTCCCTCCAGCACATCCTATTTATATCCGTGTTGAGGTTTAAGTCTCTTGCTCTCGTGGCTCTGGTGGATTTGGATTTTTTGAGGTGGAGCATGTCCATTAATTCCGGGTTGGACATGGCCTTGTATGTCAGGCACAGATCACCTCTGAGCAGACGGTATGCGACTGAATAGAGCTGGAGTTTCTTCAGTCGGGCATCATATGACATATGTTTGAGCCCCTTTATCCTTTTGGTGAGGAACTTTTGGGGTCTTTCCAACTGCTGCAGGTGTCGGGTAAGGTACATTCTGAATGGGGCGTTGTACTCAATCATTGGTCTGATAAGTGAAGAGTACAGGAGTACAATGACCTCTCCTGATCTGGATGTGAATCCCTTCATGATCAGGTGGGCAATGTAGAAGGTCTTCCTAACCACTTTGGCAATGTGAGTGTCAAAAGAGAGGTTACTGTCAACTTGGGTCCCCAGGTCCCTGATAACTTCTTCCGTGTTTAATGGATTACCACCTATGTGGTAATTAGGGTTACCTTGTTTTTCCCAAAGGGTATGACTATACATTTTTGGCATTTAGCTTAAGGCCATGGCTCTGGCACCAGTTATCCATTTCTATGAGACCTCTCTGGAGGATGTCTGTGTCTGATGGAGTGTCAATTATGGTGCCCAGTTTGCAGTCATCTGCAAATTTTGTCAGCCACAATCCCCCTATGTTTGCCTGCACTTCAGAAAAATAAATGCCGAACAAGAGGGGGCCCAGGACTGAGCCCTGTGGGACACTGCTCGTGACCGGCTTAGAGTCTGACATGGCACCAGCAACTCTAACCCTATGTGTTCTGTCCTTGAGCCAGTTTGCAACCCATCTTGTGACATATGGGTTTACATCTAAGCTGGTGAGCTTTTCTATGATGCCCGAGTGGGGTATTGTGTCGAACGCTTTTGTTAGGTCAAGGTAGGCTGTGTGAACTGCCTTACCCTCATCAATGGCCTTAGTGACTGTTTCAAAAACGTCGAATAAGTTCAAGAGGCAGGATCTGCCCTTGACAAAGCCAAATTGGGTAGGATCCAGTGTCTGTAGGTCCCCAATGTCTTTATTTATGAGTTCCATTATGATCCTCTCCATAGCTTTGCAGACAAGGCTCGTCAAGCTTATGGGGCGGTAATTTCCAGGGTCCGTAGGAACATGAAATCACTGGACAGGATTTTATGTTATGAAAATACATGTAAAAATAGGATTCAGTCACAGAGGACAGGCACTTTTGCCTGTCATACATGCAGGCAATGTAAGTATATAGCTGATAATGATACATTTATACACCCATACACAGGATGCAAATATACTTTCAAAGGTTATGCGGATTGCAAAACAATGGATATTATCTATCTTGCTCAGTGTCAAAATTGTCAACTATTTTACATTGGGAAAACAAATAGAACATTACGTGAGCGGATAAGAGAGCATATTTATGCTATAGAGAAAAAGAATACTACTAATGCATTAGCACGACATGTATTAGATAAAGGACTTTCACATAGTTTTAAGTTCGTGGCTCTTGAATTGGTCACTAGATCCAGTAGACTAGGGAATATCAAAGGTCATACAGAAGAAATCGAGAGCAAGTGGATTTTAAGGCTACAAGCCCATAAATATGGGCTCAATGATAAAATATCACTCAAACCTTTTTTAGCTAATAGACCACTTAATCATTAATTATTATGAGTGATCGACTATATACACATATATATATTTATTATTATTTTTTATATTCATATTTTTTTTGACTTAAAAATTTTCTGCATAGTTTAAATGGTTTTTAGTATATAGTGTTAACCTGCAACAAATTGATTTTAATTGCATCATTAGTGATGGGCTCTAATTAAGTTGTAATGCATTATGGTATATAATAAGGTGTGCTACCCAGTTTTTACTATGGTCTGATGAAGCGTTGTAATGACGTGAAAGCGCTCACCCATTTTTAACTTTTTGTCTGTTGTTGTTTTTATTATTAAATGGTGGCAAATTCGGAAGTTTGTTGAAGATTTATTCACAGCTTGTTGCACCTTCTTACTTCTTTTGGACTGGACATTAAAAAAAATCACTGAATATACATTTTATCCATTACACATTTCATAGAACATGTCAAATACAGCACATACTCATTCAAAGCTAAGTTTTTGAAGGGGGACAAGGCCCCCTGCACCCCCTTGTGAGAAGTATTGCCTCCACAACCACTTACATTAATATACTAACTCCAAATGACCAAAATTTCATTTGACCAAAATTTCATTTGACCGACACTTCATTTGACCGGCAAGAATTATTGGCAAGTAAATGGGATATGCCCCCTTCCCCACTGTAGTGCGACCCTGGAGTTAGACTATATAGTTAGGGGGGTGAGGGGGGGTGAAGCCCCCACTTAATTTCATGTTATATTGTTTAGTTTTGCTTTAATATTATTTAGTAAAACAAAAGTACACCCCTCCAACTATATATTCTAACTCCAGGGTCGCACTACAGTGGGTAAGGGAGCATATCCCATTTACTTGCCAATAATCCTTAAATTGTCTGGTATGCTGCAGTTGTGACTGTGGGATAGCATGAGCATATGTATTACTACATATTTTCTGGCATGCAAGTGGTGCATACTTTCAGGACTTCATAGTTACCATTGCATGTGTTGTAACACCTTTCTGCCTACTGTTTGTACATTTCACATGGGGTCTATGGGGCATCCCTGTAACTCAGTCACTGTTGCTATGTCTAGGCTCTTAACTATTCAAATATGGTGGTGTCAGACCTCTCATGTGTACAAATATTTGCAGGTTGTCCACATTTCTGCCTCATATTTTGGTCAATATCACATGCACAGCTTTTTCTGGCAAATCACTCTGGGCTCAAGTCAGAATATAGTGACAAACATTTAAGTATCAGACTTCATACCCTTGCAAACATCCCGCAAAATGCAGAACCTGTTACTCTCTGAACTGTCTAAGTTTGTTGTAACATTATTTGTAATGTCTCCCTGGTTTTGGCCCTTTTCTCCACATATTTTATTAGTTGGTCCGGATGTGTTCCTGTAACAGGTTGTGGGGTATGGGCAGTGATTATCCTGCTGTGAGTATGTGTGTGGCTTGCAAGGTGCTACAGTGACATTATTACCTACTAGCTACCAACTAGCATGGCTGTTTCTGTTCACACACTACTATCATAGATATCCACTAGATTTGACAGTAAATATACATGACATGCTTTGTGTACTACACATCCTATATTCCCTTTACATTCATTCCTACTATTACATGATATATTTATTTTAGCACAATGTTCTTGTATAACAGTCATGGCTTAGTGATAAGTCATGCAGACTACTGTTTCCAAGGTCCTGGGTTCAGGACTGACAGTTCGATTTTATTTTGCTTTTGAACTGACTACAGGACCTGTCAATCAGAGTGACTAAGGCACTTTTAAGCAGTTGTAACTGGGTTAGCGCTGGTTTGTGCGGAGCTCGCACATGCGCACTGGTGTTTAGCTCTGCGCACTCACGCGCACACCCGCTTACAACCGCTTAAACGTGCTTACTCTTGCGCACACCCGTGCTATTTTCTTTGAAAGAAATGAAAACGGGGAGACAGGAAAGTGGTGAAAAACGGGTCACAAAGAGGGTACGACAGTAGGGAAACAAGCTCGGGTTTTGCAGGAGTGATGTAGGTAAGGCCCATAGCTGCCCATTTCTTCATCAGCAACAGCTGTGCATATTTATGTAATTTGGTGTGACATTTGAAACCTTCCACTCCTGAGAGAGTTGTCAGGACAACAATAATACTTGTTGTACAGCCAATTGTAATTGATAGTTTCTATGTCCAGCAGAGATATGTGCAGAATGGGCAGCTATGTATGGGGTGTAATTTTTTTATGGGTACAGAGTGCCCTTTTTTTTTTTTTCAGGTGAGAGTGGTATCTCAGGTGAAGGAAGTTGGTATAGCTGGGGAGGTAGTTTAGGTAGGTCAACAGACAAGACAAACAAGACGCATACAGGGGCAATGTATGACATGTGTGGGGGGGTTACACAATTGACGGGGACGGATGTTTGGATATCCAGAGCCCATGAGCCCACAGATGGCAACAGTGGAACTGATATCCCCACCCATGGGCAGTTGCCACTGTTTCTTCACTGCCCGGGATGGGGCTGTGCTGGGGGCTGTGTAGGCCACGCAACAGGCATGCCCATACATTGTGCCACCTGTGCCTCAAGCTGGCGTAGACGCTCAAGAACAGAGTCCCGGATCTCGCTACGCACCACAGTCCGGACGCTATGGAGGGTGAGTAGTGGTTCTCCTCCAGCCACGCTTGCAGAGGGGGGACGGGCCCCATCCCCTGCAGCGCTTCCACCAGCAGGTGGCACAGGGCCACCAGAGGAGGGTCCAGACTGGGCACTAGTGCCAGGTGCACTCGCCAGCTGAGGTGGGAGAGGTGGGTCCGCTGGAACTCGCCTTCCCTGTCGTCCTATGTTTTGCATTATGTCATGACAGTTTGGGTTAGTAACATACAATACCATTTGCAATTAGTTGTAACAGCATGCATTAGTATTCCCATTAACCAAACACCCAGATATTCACACCATTGAACAGCGAGCATAACACATGCATAATTTGAACAGCAATACACAGTCCAACAACATGCAGGGTTGATTGATGGCAACAGGCCATCAGGTTTGGATGTATGAACAGGGCAGATGCATCAACGTACATGCAAATATTTATGACCCAACAGGACAAATGTCCAGGGGTGTTAATTGTGATTGCACATACCAATTTCACGTGGAATGGATTATATGTGGTTATAGGGTGGGGTGAAGAAAATATTATTAACACCTTCAAATACCAATACATATGCTGTATATTTCTAATAGCTACAGATATATACACACTACTGTTCTAACTACAGTTTCCTATATGATAACTACTTCAATTTGGTGATAGGACTGTTACTGCTACATCAATATACATTTTATTGTTATTCATACACGTTCATATCTGGCTTTGTTCAGCTACATCATCCTGCTACATTTGCTTTATATAGCTATAGACAACTGTGGATGTTTGGTATTTCAGACAATCACACTATCTGCATATTGCAGACTGAGAGCAACATATCCAGATTTTGGGATACACATTCCAGCTGCAGCAACACTTTGAACACATTTTGCAGTTTGGTTCTACTTGTCACATTCATTTCATTCTGTACTGACTGCAGTATACTTTATTCAGGGTTATTACTACTTTATTGGTGGATTCATAACTCTTTCTCACACTCTCTCACTTGTTTTCATTTTACTATTCAGGATGGTACTTACTTCTAGGCTTTATTGATATGTTTTACCTGTAGTTATTACAATCCTTTCCAGCAGTCTCACTTCTGTCATGTTTCAGTATTTCAACAGGGATATATTTCACACATGTGATTTTCTCATCTTCTGCAGCTGTACTTTTAGCCTGCTGCAGGTTGTGTACTATTATATTACAGGTGGGGCATCTTTATTTCAGACTTTATTTCAGACATTTTCATTTTTCTGTTTGGATTACAGACTGCAACACACTTTTGTAATCAAGCAATAGTTGCAAACACTTTTACACTGTTACTTGCACATTTTATTACTTAGTGACTACACTGCACTCTTTTGCTAACTATCATACTTTTATATTTCTTTACAGTTACTGGGAGTGGATTACTGACCTGCCTGGTGGTGCAACCGTACCAGCCTATCGCCATAGGCTCTGCGGTTCGCAGAACGGACACCTGCAGCTGTAATATAAATGAAGTAATATTGGAATACACATCTGCATAATATCAGCTAATTTAATTTCTTACATACATAATTAAATGTAACTTACTCAGTAGTGGGGCGTTGGGCATTTGCCGGGCCTCCTGGATCCAAAGGTTCAATTGGTCCTGCTTGCATCTCTTCAGGTCTGCATGGTGGTGATGGACCTGCTCACCAGTCCTTGGAATCCCTGTGGCACTGGTGAGATCATGAGCCAACCGGTCCCATGCCTCAGCCCTATATGCTCCCCACAGGACCTGGCCCTGCATGAGTTGGGCCTCATGATTGTGGACTAGGAGCCAGACCATGTATCTGGACTCCTCAACGCCCCACCTCTGTGCTCGAAAGCAACTACCCTCACCTACTCCTGACATTCTGGCTGCAAGTCAGTTCTACAATCGTTTATGCTTTGTATTCCTGCCTATGGGGCTTATATATGCAGTTTTTCCCGCACTTATCTGTGATTGGCCATTTTGGAATTGTATCAACTTCACAAAACCTGCTCTGTCATGCTCCACTTTCTATTCATTCCTATATATTTGAGTGAGCAGTAAATGTACCTTGCTTAAAAGAAAATTGCTGCTCAGTCCACGCATGAAAATTAAAGTCCTTCATTTGGGAACTTAATCCATTCATTTGGCTGGTTTGAACCTTAACTGGCTGTTCCTGAAGATTGGCGCTAACCAATAAAATCTCGTCAGTAAGTTCCACCCGTGAAGCACCGTTCAGCCTCTGCATTGACGGTGATGTGGGTTTCTTCTTCAACCCCTGTTGCTGGTTGCCAGGAAACATGGAAACAGAATCAATAGTGCCCAAAGTTAAAGTATTGTTCATTTGGGTTAATAGCGCCAAAACTTGCTTAAATTCTCCCCGAGTGACTGGATCATCATCGGGCTCATCTTGAAGCAAAATTGGCATGTTCTGCAAATCGACATGGTCTGTACCTTCAGCCATGGATACAAAGCCAAGATCAAAGTAAAAACACAAACCAAGAGCCGATAAAACAGTACAACTCCACAGATGAGGACGACCAAGTCGAAGCAAAAATTGTTGTGCACAAACTTTAATAAAGCATAAAAACTAAAAACCAAAGATAAATCAAGCGCTTTCACCTGGTTCATACCAGGCTTTGTCAAGATGTAAAACACTAAAAAAGTGCCCTAATATAAACATACCACTAGTCACATGACATCTAATTGATCCAAACCCCTTAATTTGATTACATGAAATTTAAAAAAACATTACACAAAAATGTGTTTATAAAATTAAAATCTTATAAAAATGATTAAATAAAAATGATTAAATAAAAAACATCGTATTGAATATGTAAACTTAAAAACTGTAAATATCTAAACTCATTTAAAACATCAGTGTAATTGTGAATGTAAATAAACTGCTGTGATATGTCGCTAGGTGACTATCCAATAGTCCATATAAATAGAATATGTGTGAAAAATGTAAAAAATGCATAAAAAACAATATAGGTCCAAAAATCAAATAAACCATAGTAAAATGCACAAACAAAGATTTGCACAATTTACAACCTTGCCCTTTTTAACTTAAGCACACTTGCAATGCTAGCATAATCGTTAAGTCCAGGGGGTCCTGCAGCATTTAGTTTTAGTTGCCACAAAAGTTCTTTGTATTCAAGACATATCTCCCAGTCACCTCCCCTGAGGTCCTGTGTTACCTGTTCTAGAACTAAAAACTTCAACTGCATATTAGGGCATAGTGTAAGATGTTTATAAAAAGTGTTTGTGTCCTTCTTTTTGGAGACATTGTATAAATGCTCATATATTCTTCTCCTTAGGGGTCTTTTGATTTTTCCAACGTAAAAACTGGGACATTGAATACATATTCCAAAATATACAACCCCTTTCACCCCACAGTTGTGGTAACTTACCACATTAAATTTAAAATTCCTTGAAGGAATATACAAACTGCTGTCATTAATAATAAAAGGACACTGACTGCAAGCCCCACATTTATGTGTGCCTAGCTTGGTGGTAGAATGTGCATAGTGCTTGTGATAATTTTTTCTTTCAAATAGACCCTTCAAGTTAATGTCCCTCCTTTTTACAAAACTAGGCTTTTTGGGTATTATTTTGTTAATGTCGTCTTGAAGGGTCAAGACTGGCCAATACCTTAACACATTTTATCAGTTGTAACTACATTCACCTGATCTGGAAACTTCAGTAGAGGCTGGAAACTAGAGCATCTCTTTTTAATTATTTCCACATTAAGATTATCCAATAAGTCCTCTGGATAATTCCTAGGCCTAAACATTTATCTTAACATCTCTAATTCTCTGTTAAAAACTCATGTCCTCAGAAACCAACCTTGATAATTGGACCTTTTCTCCCTTTACTAACATTCTTTTTTGACATTTAGGGTGGTTACTTTGGTAGTGTAAAAAAAATTAGAATAGGTTAGTTTCCTATAAATATTGGGTTCATCTACCCTGATTTTACTTATAATAACATCTAAGTGATAGATATTACAACAATCGTAATATGTAAAAAAGAAGTGCACTCACTATGTCATTGAAAAATGAATTCAGATCATTCATGCTACCCTTCCAAATAACAAATATGTCACCCAGATAATGGCAATATTTTCCCAAAAATTCCTTAAAGGGTGATGTAAAAACAAAGTTAGTCCCCCACAATCAAAGAACATTGTTAGCAAAAATAGGGGTGGCTGCCACCCCCATAGCTATTCTCCTAGTTTGTAATAGTCACCTTTAAAATAGACATAGTTATTTTGTAGTACTATTTCCATAGAGGTACTAATCAGGTTAATGTCATCATGACTGACATTGTGGTTCAAAATAAGCACTTCCCAAAACCATTACATCCCTATATCATGTTGGATTACTAAAAATAAGTCCTTCACATCTATCCCCACAAACAGGGAGTCGCCCAAATAAGCACTTTTCCTTTGAGGTAAAATAAAAGTTTCAGGTGATTTTGCAGCTAATCACCCTGCTGTTGCTAAAATTTCTAATGAAATATGTGGAATCTGCACTGGGGACTGAGATATAATCTTTCATAAATAAGCACCAGAAGCTTTAATATATGGTATGGTTAGAGCTGATTGCTGCATTGGTGGTTGATTGGCTTTAGTAAATTAATTTAATGTCATTGTGTGTCTAACTTCAATGTATTGCATTGTGTGAGCTGGTGGCGTACTTTCTGGGCATTTCCCCTTTTCTCCCCTATACTGCAACAGTGAAATTGGTATATATAATTTTGTAGGATGGCAGTTTGCCCGCAAAATCAGGGGGTGTGAGGAGCTTCCCCCTTCAAAAATATATTTTTTATGTTTTTGTAGTTTTTCAGCTCATTGTTTTCACTATTTATTTTGTAATAACAGTGAGACTAAAATAGAGAAGATTGAAGGCTCATAGGTAAACTTCAGTATATATGTAATTACTGCAACAGTCTGATATTTTGCATTATGCTCAGATTTCAGTGTGGGTGCTATACTGACCTTTTTGCTCAGTATGCTGAGCACATAATGACCTATAACACTTCTCTGCTGAATTGTTATTATGTCAAAAGTAAAACTTTTATACATTTTATGAGGAAAATATATTAACTATTATTTATTTTATGAGGAAAATACATTTTTATTTGCAACTGTCTATCATTATCATGCTGATGCTTGATCAGCTAGTGTTTTGAGGTCAAATTCTGTGTAGAGCTGCACTGAAGCTCAAGGGTAAAAATAGAAACATATGCATTCTTACAGCTGGGCATCTTGTTGTTACTCTTTGAAAGTTTCATAATGAAATCTCAAAGAGGGGTTGAGATATGACTTTAGAAAGACGGGCGCTTCATAACTATATAGGTGTTCACTGCCATAGTATGACATTTTGCATTATACAGTTTCCATTGGAGTATTCTTTTGAAGTTCTGTTCAATATGCAGAACACAGCAATAACCTAGAATACATTTTTAAATCAGAAGTAAAATCCCTATGTATCTTACTGGAAACTTGCCGTAGCTGGAATGATATGCTTTCAAGTGCTAAAGATGTCTGGTCAAATGCCAAGATATGCTGCATTGGTAGCTCTGGTGTTAGAAATTCAGTCTTAGACTGTATTTTGTAGCAGAAAACACACAGACACTGGAACACAGATGTGATGTTTAACTTTTATTAGATCAATATAGATTTTGGCAATTACTCAAGCTTTTCAGTTGGCATGAGCCCTTCACAGGAGTTATTAAGATTGATGGAAGGCCTTAATGCTAGTTTACTGTTTTGTGCAAAGCATTTCCTTAACACATGCTACATAGGTTACCGGTGCATACAGTTGCAACATTTTTGGGGAATTACAAGGCTATAGATTTCTTCTGTCAATGTCATTGGTGCACCCATAAGACACAAAGCAGATGACATCAATAACAAGGTATACAACAGTTCCAAGAGAAGTGTGCATTCTGCGAAGTACTGTGCTGGCAACTTATTTCACATGGCAGAATGCCACTGCAAAGAAGTGTGACAACTGCATATTCTGAATGTCTCATCCTTCTTGAAAAAATCTAGTTACCAGTACCAAAATACAGCATATGCATTGCTGACAGTACTGAGATGGACAGCCTAGAAAGACTGCCACATTATACCTCAATATGTGTGTAGTTCTGGTCTTTGATGGTTCTGGTGTCAGAGACAACATTTAACAAACAGTACAGACCAAGAATAAATGCAGAAATAAATATTAATGGAGATCAGCAATCACATATGATTACAGGCACAATTATTCTATAAATGTCCCTAGCTTTACATTTTTTGGAAAGCTCTAGGGTTCATAGGTTCATAGATTAGTACTAGGCTAACTGCCCTTGTGGTCCCTTTTAAGCCTAACCAATTACCCCATGTGAGACTCAAGCCCTGCACCTTGTTTTTGTAAGGTAAACATCTTAATCATTATGCCAGGAGATGCCTCTCAGCTCATTTGGGAGCCAGTCTTGCAGTATACTGATTCCCTGATTTTTCCTTAAAAGAGAACACATAGCCCAGTACCCCAAAG